>NC_056740.1:46100988-46268488 GCF_019279795.1 Protopterus annectens | reverse complement strand
ATGGGCTCCCAAATTGGACACTACAAACAGAGGAATTTAGTCAGTAGTTTAGCACTAAATACTGCATCTGAGCTTTAAAATATATATCCTGAAGATGCATTTATTAAAAAACACACTTTCACAAGATAGAAATTTAAATGTCACACTAAGCCAAGCCATGTTAGAAGCGTAGGTCTGCAGTGTCTGTTCATTGCATTGCTAGAGCATGGAATGGAAGTTTACTGGGTTACAAATCTGCACAAAGAGAAATGTGTCACTTTCAGCAATTAACATTTTATTCATTTACATTGCCTTTTTTAAAAAGAAAATATTTCGATTACAATACCACTGTAGTCAGATTCTGTGGTTCTGATGTTTGTGGAATTCTGCCATCTAAACGATGATCTACAGAATGATTTTCTCACTCGAAGGTGCTGATAAATATCAATTTCCATTTATCTATACTCCCTTTTTAGCAATGTTTCTTCACTGTTCTCTCTTCATGATATTATTAAATGCCATGTTTTAATTCTGTAAATCACTCACTAATGCAGATCAAAATTACTACCCTTCTTGCAAATAAAATGAGACAGCAGCTAGCAATAGAATAGTAAAAGATGATAATTATACTTGCAAAGCAGTCAATAAAATATGTTTACGTTTGGGACCATGCCTCTCTGTTGCTATGATTCAGGCATAAAGCTCTTAGACTTATTGACTTTCTTCATATATTTAGACCTGTTCTAAAGATGCATTCATTATTAAGCAGATGAATCAAGCCTATGTAAAGTTTCATTATCAGTAACTATATAGGGTCTAATATCCAAAGCATTTCTATTCTGAAAAATAAGAAAGTTCTGATTTTCTGTTGTTCTCTGATTTTAAAGGTTACTGCTGTGGTATTTAATTCCCAGAGGTTAAAAGGCATGGCAAGGATACCTTCCATATAAGTAAATATGCCATAAAGAAGAAAAGGTGCTGGGTTGCATCCAAATAGATATGCATTTGAATAAGTTTCATGTTGTGTTTGATAAACTGAATGATGCTTGCATTACCCTGCCAAATTTCGATACTGTCTTTCACACAGTGAGGAAAGGATCTTTGCTCGTAACTGGTCACTGAACATCAGAACAATCATCCCAGAGCTATCAAAGCTAGCATACATTCCTTGTTTTCAGTTTTTTTTTTTTTTGTATCAGGAAAATCTGGAGGCCAGTGAGTTACACATTCATAGTTGTTTAATTAAGGCATAGGAAGCTAAGTAATATACACTCCTCAGTGGGGTAAAACAACTTTACTATACTAGATGACAGAATGAATGGGATAGTTGCAAGCACTTGAAGTTGCTTCGCATTCAACGAAGAGCTTGGAGATAGGCACTATTTTATTTCTGAAATGTCTTTGCCTAAACTCACAATATCATGAAGCTAATAACATCCCCTCCAAATAACTAAATAAAATAAATCTTTAATAATCCAGCAATTAAATAATGAAGGATTGCTGAATAAGCTCTTCAGCCTAGATGAAAAGAAAACTGAGTGCCATGAAAATAAATAGATAAATAAATAATTAATTTGAAGAAAAAAAGCTGTCAATGTAATGTAAGAAAATGGAGGTCTGGATACTTTCATTGTGAGTGGACAAAAGCAAATGTTCAGCTTTTCTGAACTGCATTCACTGAAAATATCTGGCCTAAAACACTTTTTAAGGTGTTTCTGCAGGGGGGGTGGGCAAGCCCCTCTGGCAAGCCTCCTTCAGCCCCTAAACTTATACAGTATATACCAACTCCATTCTTGCACCAACTTGAAAAAAGGAGGACATTCCTCCCAAAGGGGAATCATTATTGGCACAACTCACCAGCAGTGATTTCCTATGGGGGAACTCCAATTGTCATTGAGATGAAGCTTGGGCAGTCAGAGTCTGAGAATTTCAGACTTGGTCTACCAGTAGGATAACCATTCTGGACACTGTCCTATTTCAAGTTTATTGGGTAGCAATATTGCCTCACAGCAAGGGGTACTTAGTTTCATTTCTTAGCTGGGGTGCCGTCCCTGTGTACTCCAGTATCTTCTCACATCTGGCATTTGAATGAAAGAAGCTGGCTCACAAAATGTTCAATGTACTGAATGTGCAATGAAACCCATTGAATCCATACCCCTATATCTATCTAGCTATAAGATATATATTTTGCACTACAGGAACAATTAGGATTGTTGATGTGAAAGCACCAAGAAATGAAAATATGATAGAGTTTCAGTGAAACCCTTGGCTTTTGCTCTTCTTTCACTGACTATTAACTCATATTTCATTATAATTTGATGGGAAGTATTTGAGCTACCCCACTCATAAAAAAATATTTTTTGTCTCTTTCTCTTTTGGTCTTTTATATTGCTCCCTACTTTTTGAATTGCCAGTTGGATATAGAACCATCTGTAACATCATGGCACAGAGGGGATGGAGTGCTGACTATGATCCAGATGACCTTGCTTGATTAGAGGCTAGGTCACTAGAGGAATTTGAGAATGAGCTAGATATGTCCCCTTGGCTGTCCAAAAGGGGAATTATCCATGCAGCACAGTACACACCAGTGGATACTAGGGAATATCTCTCCAGCTGTGAGTATACTGCCATCCCTGTAGTAGAGAGGAGGACTTGAGCCACCTGCCATCATGGGCAGTGATGTCATGCGCATTTTGACCAGTAAGAGATTCCACACTTTCCCATACCTTAAAATCCTTGCAACTGGCTTTGTATATGGTGCCCACCTCCCAGTTTTCACCTGCCATTAAGTGAAATGGCTCAATAAGAGGTCAATGACTCCAATGACTCTAAGGTTCTTCTTTCTCTGAACAACAATTGACCATGTTCAGTGTCACAACAAGATTTGTCTGGATCCCCTGTCACTCCATACAGGGTCAAGGCCTGTGCTGGGAGACAGTAATACATCAGGCATAAAGGGCTGCTGGCAGTCATGAAAGGAACAGGGGGACAAAAAGAAATTACCAAAATGAAACATCTTACATGACATTTTTCAATCTATAGCAGAAATCATACAAATAAATATCTTAGAAGCAGTCACAACACAAATAAGAATACATGGATAGAAACAGTCACAAATAAATGTATAACTACAGCTAGTCTAAATTCATGTGTGCTGCATTATACCTTCACCCAAAATCGCACACATGTGCATATGTATATCTATAAAATACACAAAATAACATGCAAGGAAATACATGGATTTTATAGAAAAACATCATGAAGTGCAGTTCCTAGAGTATGTATGACTCATAGATCCCACTGCCAAAATGTCAGGTAGTTCAGAAACTGCTGACAAGAAAAGTGAATATTAACTAGAGCTAAAAGCCTCTTTGGCCTAAGAGAAGAGTATGACTGAAGGAGAATGGACATGTGTAAATTCATCATGTACAATAATTAGGTGCAATGCTGCTTACAAAAGTATAATTCTACCAGAAGTGTGAAACATGTAATTCAGAGACCCTGAACTTCAGAAGTAAAACAATGATCGTACAAAAAAAAAATAAAGGGTAATAGTTCAAAAAAACACGTTTAAAAAATACAATTCATTTTTGAAGTGGGACTACTGCCCCTGTACCATCCTCAATTGCTGGTTTTGGTGGGGGGGGGTGTGCACCTTTCATATCTGTGCTGTTTATAAATACTCACACTAATATTATTGTGTCTCAGAGCAAGGGAAATGCTTGGTCCAAGATACTGAAACTTAAGACTTGGTATATACATATATGTGTGTGTGTGTGTGTGTGTGTGTGTGTGTGTGTGTGTGTGTGTGTGTGTGTGTGTGTGTGTGTGTGTGTGTGTGTGTACACATGCATATCCATCTATCTATCTATTTATACATATTTCTCTAGCATCATAATCATCAACCACCACCTTTTTCCCATTTTTCTACATGGGGTCGGGGTGTTGTGTTAACTATTGCCATCTTTCTCAATTCAATGCCACACTCCTGCCTTCTTCATTACTCATGCCTGACTGTCACACATTTTCTCCCACACAGTCCATCCAAGTCTTTCATAGACACCCTCGTTTCCTCTTAGCTTCTTTATATCCATCCCAAATCTTCTTCACCAAATTATCTTATTTACATTTTTTATTATTTATTTATTTGCATTTGTTTACTGAGAAATTCCGACTGGACACAGGTCCTTTTTCAGTGAAGGCTCAGGGAGAAAAGCTCCACAGAAAGACATGGTAGATGGTAAGCAATAACAATCAAGGTATGTATACAGTAGACGTGATCATGACATGGAGAAATACAGGAGCAAACTAGGTACAACTGAGTGGTAAGCTCTAATTACAACATTGAGAAAGAAAAATATTATTTTCTGCTTTTCTGACATGTGCCCAAACCCCTGCAATCTGTTCTTGCTATTTTGATTTCTGCTTTTATGTCCTCATTTCTGCATCTGTCCTACTGTGCGCATCCTGCCACCCTTCACAGGAACTTAATTTTCATCACCTCTAGCTTTCTCATCTGCTCTACCTTTACTACCAAGGTTTCTGTACCATACAGTAGTACTGGTCATATCACTGTTTTGTGCACCTTACTTTTCACTTCTTTGACATTCTTCTGTCAAACACTACACCTGACATTCTATGCCATTTGGCTGCAGCCCCTCTGATTCTAGCTTTGATCTCTTTATTCAGACTTCCCTTCTTGTCAACCACCTTTCCCAAATACTTGAAGCTATTAACTTGTTCCACTGTCTTCCCTTCTATCTCAGTTCTCAGCTTCTTTTGATTTTCCCAGTTTGCTGCCATTACTACTGTCTTATCTGGCCTTAGTTTCATCCTATGTGCCTTTAGTTTTGCATTCCATTCCCCTATCCTTTGCTGTGTGTGTGTGTGTGTGTGTGTGTGTGTGTGTGTGTGTGTGTGTGTGTGTGTGTGTGTGTGTGTGGAGATATATATATATATATATATATATATATATATATATATATATATATATATATTTATATACATATACATACAGACCCCCCCCCCCCCACACACACACGCACACACACTCATACACAGATTTTGTAACTAATAAAGTCCTTGCTCATTAAAACTGTTACAAGATCAGTCAACTCATTTCACCTGCTGCTTGCATTGCTAAAATATTTAATACCCAAACTTGAATATTGCATTCCTTTTCCCATTTTATTCAGACCACAATTCTCACAGAATACAGATTTCTGAGACTAGAATCTTCAGATTCATCCTATTAGCAGAACCCTAGATACACCATTGCAGTTTGTTAAAAATTTCAAATGGCTTTCACTGCCTCATGGGGCAACATTTCGTCTAAGTACTCTAATTTACAAGATGTTAAAACACAGCCAATTCACTCCTTTTAAAAGTGAAATTATGTTTCCAAGACACCCTTTATGTACTCAAAAGTACAAAGGCCAAAAAGTTGCTTTTTAGTACACACTCTATTTAAAACTGCTGTGGATGAGAGTGCCTTCTTTAGACTGGGATGTGCTGCCTGCAACCACCTGCCTGTAAACAAGAAAAAGCTAGAAACCATTAAAAGCTTCAAAAATGCAATCAAAGAGCATCTCTTTACTGACTCTACCTGTATCTGCTACTGTTAGGTAACTGGTAACTTATTATCCCATATTATGAATGATAGAACATATTTAATAAACTTTTCCCAGCCTCTTAATGTGGTATTTTATATGTAAATAATTCACACGTATAAAGAAGTTTATGTATTATATGTATGATTGCACGGTATTTTATACTTAACTTACATTTTGTATATATATATATATATATATATATATATATATATATATATATATATATATATATATATATATATATATATATATATATATATATATATATATATATATTCACTTTAGAACATCGAAAGCCCATAATGTTGAAATTCAAAACACTGAGACCAAAATGTTGAAAATTCAAAACACTGAAAACTCAAAACATTGAATCCCATAACATTGAAAAAACTTAAGAAACCAACATTTAATACATTCCAGCACAACTACATACAGAAACAAATAAAAAACAAACCATGTTACACTTTTCACAAATATAAGCAGGGGGGCTAGCCCCCCTGCACCTCCCACACCCCCTGCTACTTAAATATATCAACTCTGAGAGGTTGTCCATGTTGGCCAGTACTATCCTTTGTGTTGTGAGCCAACAGCAGGTTTATGACTGCATACATGGGAATGTCTTGTGGTGAATTTACAATAAAATGAGAAACAAGTCCCAGGACCACTTCTGCGAGTCTTAATTCTCCTAATATATCCACTCCCCAGCATTAAATCACATATTTTCCCTGGGGTGAATGATTACACCTAGTTTGTGTCCTTTCTCGTTTACTTTTTGTGATCTTCATGATGAGGATATCAAGGCCCTGCTGAGGATAGGAGTATCATATTTTGAAAGGTTATGGTTGCACATTTTCAGATGATGTTGTCCACTTAAATTCAAGGGTCTGATTTTGTATGAAGTGCCCTTAGAGCAGTGGTGCATAACCTTTTTGTGGGGAGGACTACTACACAAGTTCTTAATGTATCTGTGGGCCACCTCAAAACATAGTAAGTCATTACGAGTTAAGAATACGTACAGGTGACTGGCATTTTTACCTAAGACAGCAGTCATGAAATTGCATGTTTTCTACCTCAACTTTGCATTTAACTTTATTCTGGCTTGCAGCCATGACTTATTACAAGCTCTTGCAGAAAGTTACTACTGTTTACAGACTATTAGTTATAAATAAGAAAGAATAGTTACTTCCGCCGCTAAAATTAGAGGTGTGTGCAACTGCAGTCTATTAGGTAAGTAAGCACATGCTGGAAAGTTTGCATGACTGGAGTAAAGCATAGTATTGTTTCACTTTTTTTTAATTTTTTGGTTACTCTCTGGGGGATGGATGGCATTGTATAGAGGGCCGGATTTGGCCTCCGGGCCAGATGCTGTCCACCACTGCCTTACAGCTTTCCACACATATTCTTCCATACAAATAACAAGTACCCCATTGCATCCTTCCATTCATATTTCCATAAAATAATCATTGCTAGTAACTTAAACATCATAAACATAATCCTGTTCTGCATAAATAAAGAAAAATGGCTTTCATTTGTACATTGATTTTGATAAATGGTCTATCTTTCGTCTTTCTTTCAATATCTTTTATATATTTTCTCTTCACATGCATTCAAAAAATACACGCTGTTTAGTCCCTGCTTTGTGTACACATTCTGGAACTAAATGAGCACTTTTTTCTTTAATCTTGTTATTTTATTTGATGCCTGACTCACTTCTTATTGCATATCTTACTTTCTGTTTGTAACATACCCCTACTTTCTTTGATAGAGTTTTGATTGCTTCTGTTAACTTGCCCTGGGATTCATTAAACTCCATGCAGACTTGGCGAGAAGCCTACATGGAGTTTACATGTGTGCACAGTGATGCCTAGTGAGCTGTAGCGTTAATTACATATTCATGCTGCACACCATGTTTAAACATAAATAAGCATGGTTTCATGCCTGGCAGCAGAGTTACCAGGCAGGAAACTATGAAAAGCAGCACATATAGCAATCTTGTTTGCATCAGAGCACAGTTGGTTAGCATGTTTGCATGGAATACCACAATAATTACCAGGGTTTAATATATAATTTTCCATAGCTCTCAATGTCTTAGTGCAAGAAATCTTGACAAAGCCCAACATAATGGGGAGACAATGGCACAGAAATAGGGACAGATTATAAATATTTGCACGTTTAAATGTGCTAGAATAACATGGTTTGTATTAAGATACATTTTTTGAAGGATTTGAAGTCTGAAACTCAAATGTATGTAATTATTTAGTAGCGTCAGTCCTGAGATCATCCCAGAGATATGGCTGAAAACCACAAATTTAATGAAGAACAGACCAAAAGATATAAGGCAAAATTCTGGCCATTCTGCAAAAATCTGGACAGTTGCGAGGTATGATATGTGTATGGTCCAAACACATTACAGGGCAGTGTATACAGTGCAGAGTATTGTGAAATTCCATTCCTGACATTCTGCACTGATGTTGTGTAAATGATCTGTAAGGGTATGTGGAATGACATGTAAAATGATCACCCAGGGGAAGTGTGTGTATTGAATAGGGACACACACATGAATTGTAGGAATGAACACAGGGAAAGAGGACAAGTGAAATAACCTAATGTATAGCAGATGAGGGCATGTCAATGGAAGACAGTTGTAGCAGCAACACCAATCACATATCAATATGGTACAGTAGAGACTGCACAGTGAAAATGTGTATTATGTCACTGTCACACAAGGTGACATAACAATGGGGAAGATAACTATGTGAGATAAGATACAATTGGGGTAGGGTGCATTTTGTGAAGTTGTGCAAACTATTTTGCCTGAATATGAGTGTAATATCAGCAGAGGTCTCCAGAAAGTGGGACACAGGCTCATGGATAACATTAAAAGAAGCACTCACAATCATGAACAATATCAGGATAATACCACAAGTAAGCCCATGTCTCTGACATAACATATGTGATTTAGAGTGATTAGAGATGATTCTGCACAAACACACTTGTACAGCTATTATGACATGTCTGCACTCTATGAGGGTAATCACCATACCTCTCAACCATACCAAATTGCTCGGTATTTACCATTTTTGATGGCAAAATAATGGGGTGATATGTATTCCCGAGTGGCACCTTCAATTCCTGATTTATTTTATTTTTTTTTATTTTTATTTACAAGTTTAACTTTAAAGTAAGTTTAAAGTTATAGCTGATGTCACCATGCATTGCCAGCATATCCTGCATGGCATGCATGATGACACCAGCTTTGTTGTAGAGTTGTCCTGTCCTGTAGCATCCATGACCGTGAGTTTCCTGCTATAAGACTTTGAGAAGCAGAATCAGCTGTGATGCAGTTGAAGTGTCAAGGATATTTTATTTTTAACATCCTGGTAATTTGTTATTTAAGGCAGCCAGAATGGCGAACATTTGTCTGAAACATTGGGCATGAATATTTGCAAGTAATATGGTATGTATGCACATGATGCAGGTAAAATGGCAGATAAAGAAAGCAATACCAGTAAATTATTTATTAATAATTATTGCTCCAACACCCACACACATCAGTGGATACCCAGTCTAACAACTTGAACATTGAATAAAACATCAGTTTAGAGACAAATGACTGCTGCAGAGTTTGCGCATTTGTGTCTGTGGAGTGTGGATATAAGTTGTTATGAATGAAGTTAGACCATTACATGCACTTCTGTCATTCTTTTCATTTACTTGCCATAGGAATTTGTAAAACAAAAATGAGGTTTGGAACAGATCAATTTGTCCAGTGACATCTTCAAGTGGGTTTAGTTTAATAGAGTAGCAAGAGTTAAAAGGATAAGGGGAGGATAGGGTTAAATAGGAATGAAGCATGATTGGGAGGAAATGAGGTAAGGGTAGGGAGGGGCTTAAATGGTCTTAGGCAAGTGTAATTGCAGTAGGAGTCACATTTTTGGTGTGAACTTGCTAAGGCAGAGTATGCCCATGATGACCTATAGGCATACCAGGAGGAAAGGTAGGCCTCTGGGTATTGGTGGGTGGCAGGTGGTCGGTAGGTACAGGCTTATTTATTTATCTCTCTGATCAACAGTAGGGGATAGTTGGTATATGCTGTTGTTTTAGTCAAATTTAGGGTAGTGTTCATGGTTTCTTAACTGTATCGACAGTTGAGGGGATCTGGTAGTTGGAAGGGTGGTGGTTATAATTAATGTCGTTTTGTAGGGGTTTGTGGTGCTGTTTCAGGCTGTGTAGTAGTGGCAGAGAGTTTGATTTTTTTTCTTTTTCTCTTTCTCTGCATGTCTTTTGTGTGACAAAATACCAGAATGTGAATGGTCCCTGTCCCTAAGTCAAAAGATGATTAAAGTTAAGGAAATTAGTATTGTTCCAATCTTTGAAGTTAGCCAGAAGTGCTCTTCACAGCACCCGCAATGTGCCCAGTATTGAATCCTTCTGCATTTCATACTGAGTTACATATATTGGTAACATCTAAGTACAACAGTAAATTCTTTCTGTATAAGACCCATTGCAGTTTACTGTTTCTGAAGAGAAAGGACATTCGCATAAGATCAGACATCATACCCCTCAGATGTTCATGCTACTGCAGGACCGGTAATGTTGTTGACCCGTTACAGTGGTCAGGGCAATAATAGACTGCTTTCTCATCTTTATCTATGCCCCAGTTATGGCTTGCAGTTTCAATTTCTGAGAGGTATTATGCGACTGGCTACTGAGCTAAGATGGGTGGTTCCTTATAAAACTAGTCTTCTGACTAATCACATAAGTGCTCAGAGGATTAACCTCATTAAATAATAAGGACTGCAGTGTCGGTGAGGTGTCACAGGCTCTGCTTTGCATGTATTGTGGTGAGTCCATGCATTTGATACAGAGTTATTATTAAATCATTTTCTGGTGGATTGAGGTAGGTTGAGGGGGAGGTTCTGTAAAGATATACTGTTCCCTTTAGTAGTATGTGACAGATTCCTTTAGTTAATGAACAGGGGCTTCCTTTACATTGTGCTGTTTATCATTTTATGGACATGTTTTTGTTGGTGAGGCCTTGGGGGGGAGCCACACTATAGTAGTCATTGATGGCAGCTCCTACTGCTCACGATCTATGTTGTTTTGATCCCTGCCAGATCGGTTGTGATCAGGTAGTGTCTCATGGTCTATTATGGCTGAACCTCACCAACCAGAGTCGCGGGTAGCAACTTTTGGTGTTTTTGCAGGTTTTAGCTGATGCTGCCTACTGCACATGCATGTTGTGGCTTCAGTGTTCTGAATGAGGGCAGGATTAATAAAGAAAAAGTGTCAGCTTTTCTGTGCAGGAGGTAGATTTGTTTGGTAGTTAGATGCTTGCCTTCTGATATATGATGCAGACTTGATGTTAAAGCTGTTTGTTGCATCAGTGGCAATAATGGTCATGGGAGGAGGGGGGTTGGTGCTCTTTCATCCTTCTGTTGGCCCTGTTATGTTTTCAATGAAACAGTGGGTCTGTAGCTGTAAGGGGTGGACTGCGGCTCATACACGCTCATTTGTTAATTGGAAACACTGGGGGCATGATAGTGTATAATTCATAATTTAATTATAACAGTAATGGGGGAACAGATAGAAACCAAGAGTAGTTTGTTGCTGTTAAAGAAGAAAAAGAAAAAAAATTGGAGCAGTACATAATATGTGGTTAATAGTTCTTTTTTGAACGTATTATGGGAACAGCCTTTGTACTATCCACATCCATTGTCAAGGTATTGTAAAATTAAGTTGAACATGTTTTATAGCTAGGAAGTCATTAATTTTAGCTGTTATACTTTGGTAACACCAATTAGTCTTTATTCCTTAATTTACTCTGTTGTTACAATGGTACTATCTTAGCAGGAGATTTAGGAATCATGTTAAAAAGAATATGTGGATGGAATAAGGAAAGACAAGAAAGAGGAGGTGAAAGTGCACTAACAAAGCAGGTGATAGACTAAAATCTGAATTGCGCTATTAAATTTCCAACTTGTCAATCTATTAGAAAGCATTATATTGTGTGGAGATGAGAATGATTACTATAGGAAGAAAAGTTGGGGAGAAGTAAGCATGGGGCAGTATTGATTAGATGAAACCACCCTTTCCTGGACTAAAATTTACACATTTTGCTGTTCCTATTTATTTAATATGTCCAATTACTTTCATGAGCATTCTTAATGGTGTGTTTTAATTAGTTAAGTGTTAAATGGTGGGGGGACGTGGCCAAGATGAGTATTGAGTAACATCACTTTCTCCCTGCTCTATCCTTACAGAATATGTATGACAGGATTTTTTGAGTATCTCTATCCTAATTTTGTTTTTTTATATATATTTGGATTCTATTAATCATTCTTTAGGATCGTAAATAAAAATGTTGGCAATTTTTTATTTTTTCCTGTCAAAAAGTATTAGAGAATATATCTGAACTTCAGACTACAGGATGAGCTATTACAAATCTACACTTCAAGAAACAACTATTAAGAAAGACCTTCAGTCACTACTAACTAACATTCAAGAACTGACAGCAAAGATTGATAGAATGGATGTGAAACTGGATAATTTCAAAGAAAAATGTTCCCAGCGAATGGAAATATTACACAAAGACCTTAAACAGCAAAAGAGACAGATTACTGGTATAGAGACTTCACTAAATGATATGGACACTAGAATTCAGGAAGGTGAGCACAACATTGACTTTCTTTTTAAACGAAATACTCTTTTACAAACAAAAAATGATGATCTAGAGAATAGATCAAGAAGAAATATAAAAATAATGTTGAAGAAGGTAATATGTAAAAATTCTTAACATCTTGGCTCCCTGATGTATTACAGCTTCCTGAAGTTCTCTCATATGGGATAGAAAGAGCACACAGATCCTTGGCGACTGCAAAAAATGTAAATCCAATTCTACTAAATCTGTTATAGTGAAGTTTTTATCTTCTCATGGCAAGGATATAGTGTTAAAGACTACTTGGGCTAAATCTCCTATCAAATATAAAGAAAATGTCATATGCTTTGATAATGATTACTCATCTTCTGTAATTGCCAAAATAAAGCTTTTTTTGCCAATGCTAAAAGAACTAAAGAAAGCCCAAATAAAGACACACCTATTATTTCCTGCCAGATTAAAAATATTTCTTCAAGATGGTCCAAAAATATTTGATGACATAGACTCTGCCATTACCTTTGTCAAAACAAGAAAATTGCTTTATAAAATAGAAGATATGGAGTGGGCAAATGCCAGCCTTAAAAGAAATGCTGATAATTCCTGGAAGACCTCTGAATATAAAAAGAAGCTCAAAAATAAGTGACTTATTAAGCTATTTTACTATGACTTTTTTTTACCCAAGTCTTAAAAACTAACCCAGAATTTGAGGAAGTGGAAATGGTTCAACAGGTAAGTCTTTGTTGTTTAAAAGTTTTTTTATGGTACATAGTTGTTTTAATGGTATTTTATAGTTTGTTATTGTTAACTTTAGTTTATTCTAGTTCAATTTCTATAACAAGTAAAAGCTATTTATTTATTCATTTATTTATTATCTTTATATAGTGGCTTTTGTCTGTTATAATAAATGCTCCGTATGTTTGGGACTGAAATGTATGGTATTTTGGGTAACTATGGTAGATACAGAGACTTCTAGATGAGAAAATGAGAGTCTTTGTTACAACATAATCTATTTCATTTGTTTTTAACTGTTTGCTGTTTTATTTCCCTGCCTCTCTATGAAGAGAGACTCTTCACTGATATTATTGCCATATTGTTGCTTTAATAATTATATTTCCCATCTCCTGTTCTGCTTTTGGAATGTGGTGTTATTTCTGGTAATAGACATATGAAAAGTTTATCTTTTCTCGCTTTCAGTGACCTGATATGTTTTGAAGTAATTCATTTGATATTTATTTTAGAAATGTAAATATTTATGGAGAGGTTTTAATTTATTTATTTTGTTTTTCTTTCTATTTTCCTCTTTGCTGTTGGTTGTGAAGGAATTGAGGATTTTGTATAGAATGATATGTTCGTGGTGGTTTAGTGGTTTACTGGGTTTGGGAGATGGAGTTTGTTGGTCCTTTAATGTTTTATATTACTTTTCTTTTCTCTCTTATTGTTCATTTTATGTTTCCAGGTTTTTCCATGAGCTAATCAACAGTTTTCTCAGTGAAAAGCTGTAAATGTTTTCCCTCCACGAGCTCAAGCATCTGATCTGTTAAATAACCTTGGTTTATCCTTGCATTGCAGCTGCTACAATGGAGAGCAAGAAAAAAGTGTAGTTTCCATGGAAATGTTTATAGTGTGAACGTTGTGCTGAGAAGCTTTGTAAAAGCTGAATAATAGTTAGAATAGATGGATTCTAATGCCATCTACAGCTTGGTTGAAAAACTGCATCTAAATAACATATTTGATATGTCTGCTATATTTAAACATTTATGAATGTCCATAATCAAAGCACTTTCCACACACTTAAACCCTTACATTTTGTACACTTGTCTTCATAATTCTATTGTGGTTGTGTAAGTTTTATATTGATTGGTATGACAAGCGTATAGTATACATAGAAGTGTTGTTAAAATGAAGAGTTTGGTGTGGATTGGTGTGTCCGTGGTGGTCTAGTGGTTTGCTGAGTTTGAGAGATGGAGTTTCCCGGCTTTGCGCTGTTTCATATTGGCTTTTTTCCCCTATGTTGGCTTTTTGTTTTATCTGCTTTGTGTTTCTTGGTCCTGCCACGAGATAGCTTGTGGCTTACAAAAATAAAACAAAAAGGAAGAAGAAAATAGCTGCAAAAGTATTCCCTCCTTAGTCTCGTGCATCCAAACTGCTGAATGACTCTGCTGCTCATTTGTACTGTGATTGCCTCAACAGAAAGCAAGAAAAAAAAGTGTCATTTCCATGAAGCTATTTGCGGTCTGAACTTTGTGCTGAGAACTCTCACAGAGCTGGATAATAGCTTGATTAGACGGTCTCTGATGCTATCTACAGGTCAAATGAATAAACTGCAGCTAAGTAACCAGTATAATATAATTGTTATATTAACAGCATTTATGAGAGTGTATAAGCAGAGCATTTTTGATACATTTATACCCTTATGTTTCTATACTTTTATTTAGGTTCATAGATTCATACTAAGCTAACTGCCCTTGCGAGCCATTCTAAGACTAGCCAATTATCCCTTATGAGACTCAAACCCTGCACCTTGTGTTTGTAAGGCAAACACCTTAACCATTAGGCCACCCTCCCAACATAAATTATAGTTCTATTTTATGTAATTTAAGCCTCTTTTGATTAGTACAACAAACATAAGGCATATATAATAACACCACTAAATTATTTATGAAAGAAGAAAGGAAAAAGAAAGAAAATGAATATATACAAAGCTTTTTATGACACCTTAGCAGAAGTTAATATTCTTTTACAAGACACAAAAATCATAAATAAAAATAATTCTATTACAGGCAGAAAATAAATAAATAATGACTGAAACATAATATATTCTATATATCTATAGTTTGCTACATACAGTATAGTCTCAGATGCAGATGTTTACCATATAAACTAGCATTTTGATATATTTTGACAAATCTATAAGTACTTTCCGATTACTAAAGGTCTTAAAGATACATGGAGGTGGGGAAATATTGTTGTTAGATATTGGCACAATATATAAAGAGACAGGGGATTAGTCTACTTATTGATTATTATAACAGTCCATTACATATAAATTAGTTATGATTTTTGCATTATTATATAATACATGTCTGGTATTTATGATATGTTGAATTCATATGACAAAAGTTAAAATGAAACAGTTACATTTGATTTACTTTAATTTGTTTCTTGAATTGGTACTTACAATTCTAATTGACGTTTGTGAAATTATGCAACAACATATATATTTAGATAGGGAAGGGATGAATGTTGTTGCTAGCCTGATGGTCAATTTGGGTGACAGATGTCACTCAAATTAGGAGTTTTTAACTCCGGGGGGGGGGGGGCTTGAAAGAGTTATTAATGAATGTTATAAGTTTCTGTTAATAGTTATTATGATGTTCAACAAATCTTACAAAATTGAATTTGATGTAAACACATTTCATTGGATAAATGTTTTTCATGTTTTATGTGTAAATTATAATTATATTCCTAATAGTCAACTTCTATTCACTTATAAAAAAATGGGAAAATGACATAATTAAAGTGTATATCATTAAACATCAATGGGTTAAATAATCCTAATAAGAGAAGATCTTTGAACAAATATCTTAAATTGCATAATACCCAGTTAATATTTCTCCAAGAAACTCATTTACTAACTGAAGATGTCACAAAACTGGAATCAAAATCTTACAAATTTTTGATTAGCTCAGAACATACATAAAATAAAGGGAGGTGGCCATACTATGGAAAATACATTACCTATGCCTAAAATAATTGACACCTACAAAGATAACAAGGGATTGTTATCTTCAGTTATTATAGATTTTAATAAGAACATTTTGACATTAATAAATATGTATTGGATTCCTGGCATTGGACCTACAACAGTGAAACAACATATAGAACATACAGTTCAGTTTTCTAAGGGTAGTATTATTCTTGTTGGGGATTTTAACTGTATTTCTGTCATAAAAGACTCTAGTACCCATGGCAAAAGGAAAATTCCAACTATAGCTAAGTTATTGAATGAATTCTCAGATTCATACATGATGAAAGATATTAATAACTTTTCTGAACCTAAGTCACTGTTCTATACATTATACTCACATAGGCATAATTAATATTCAAGAATAGATAGGGTGTTAATTTCCAATAACTTAACTGATGTCTTATCAAACTCAAAAGTGATTTCTTGCCCCCTTCCGGACCATAATTCAATAACATTTGATTTTATACTAAACTCTACATTTAAAATACAATATTTAAAAACATTAGTTCAAATTAAAAGGATACCAGCCTATATAATTAAACTCAAAGATTTTATTGATTTCTTCACTACAGAAGTACAAATTTTTATTGAACTTAACAGTACATAGGAAACTTCAGAAATACACATTTGGGATGCTCTAAAAGTCTACCTATATGGTAACATTATTGATTGGTATAAAAAGAAAAGAATTTCATGGGATAAAGACCTTGAAGATATACAAACAAAGTTAGATACTTTAAGTGTTGATGCTTCAAAGAATCCAGATAAGAAAGACAGAATGAATGAAATAAATACCTTAAACAATAAATACATGGACATTTTAAACCATAAAGTTATCATAAATCTTGAAAAATACAAACATATAAGTTTTTCTATAAATCCTAGATCCATGAATATACTGGCTAACAAAAGTAAAAGATTAAATAAATTTCACCATATTATAGAAATATATTACCCAACAAAAAAAGGTATATGATTTACCAAATATATTAAGTGAGTTTAGAGATTTTTTTAATTAAACCAACCCAGTGATAACATTAATAGTACAAAAGATATTCAATCTTTTATACATAATAATATAAAGAACAGACTATCTGAAGCTCAAATAAAATTAATAGATAAACATCTTTTAACGAAGTAAAAGATCAAATAACCAAACGTAAGCAAAATAAAGCTCCTGGTAATGATGGTGTAATTTCTGAAATCTATAAGATTTTGCCTGCTAAGGCTTTAACTCCACTACATGCAGTATTCAATATAGCTCAAATTAACAACTTTATACCTCCCTCTTGGAAATACACATTTATTTCCTCCAACGTCTGATAAAGATCCTGTAAAATGTGCTTCATATAGGCCCATTTTGTTATTAAATACAGACTATAAAATGTTCATGTTTATTTATGCTGATAGACTTAAACATTTTTACCATCCCTGGTAGATATGGATCAAACAGGTTTTATAATTAATAGATCTTCTTATGATAACATCAAAAGAACAATAACTTTAATTGAAACAGTAAAAGCCTTAAATAATAATTTGACTCTTGTTAGTTTAGATATTAACTGTGCCTTCGACTCAGTTAATTGGAATTATCTTTTTATCTTACTGAATGACTTAAACATTTCTAATAGCTTTATTAACCTTATAACTCAATTATATAATGAAAGTTAAGCCTGCATTAAAAATAGGTACAAGTATATCCCAGAACATATCCAAACAAGGTTGCCCTCTATCTCCACTTTTATTCACATTAATTATAGAACCTTGGGCTAACCTAATAATGGATAACAATAACATACAAGGATATAGGTTAAATTGTAATGAAACATCAAAAATCCAAATGTTTGCAGATGATGTATTAATCACTCTTGGTGGTACTAACCCTACCTTACAAGAATTATTTAAAAATATGGATATATTTCAAAAAAGTTCCGGTCTTAATTTTAATAATGCTAAAACACATATTCTTCTAATTGGTTCCAAAAGTTATAATATACAAGACCAATATAAAAAAATATATATACCTCAGTCCCAACAAATAACATACTTAGGTATAATTATAGCAACCAATATTAAAGACATCTTACACCTAAATTATAGTAAAAGTATAACTACCATAGAGACTGATTAGTAAGTGGAACAAGATTTTATTTACAATGGATGAAAAACTTTCCATTATAAAGATGATCTTGCTTTCAAAGATATTATACATAATACAATCTATCTCTATTCCCCTTATAGGCTCTTTTATTAAAAAAACTAACACACTGATTAAGAATTTTTTATAGCATCCGATAAAGCCTAGAATTGCATTGTCCTATCATATGTATAGCTGGGAAAAAGAAGGTATATCTTTACCAAATCTAGAACTTTATTCAATTTTTGTCAGTTATTAAAACAATTATTTATCTAATAGATGGAGAGTATTTTGCAAAATTGGAGGAAATTATGTTAATACCAAAAATTAAAATAAACATCTACCACAGATAATAAATAATTAATTTATATGGAATATGAGAGAGCATTTTTCCAATTATTCAATTCAAATGCTTAAATCTACTTATATAACTTTAATTCTAAGGGCCTTTAAAAACTTTATATTTAAGTTTAGAATCTTTGACAATTGGCTGTTCCTCATCTTCCCTATTGCCTATACACAAGGTATAATTCGATCTGCAGATCATTCTTAAATGTTATTTAAACAAAAACAATTGATGTTTTGGCATCAAATGTTAAATAAAAATGAGGCAGAATCTATTAATGCTCTTATAGATGAATATAACCTTAACTCTCTACTTTGGTCAGATTTGCAAGAGTTTAGAAAAAATATTCTAGATAAACTAATTTTAATCCCTTCAAAGGCTAAAAATTCAATACACAAACTTATCCAATATTTGATTTTATACACTTATAATACTTTACCAGTTAAAAATAGTATATCATATATTTATAAAGCAATTAAACAAGATTTAGATGTATATTCAGATAACTATTGGAATTCATTTGCAGAAATCAGTAGTTTTATTCCCTCAGAAAAAGACAAAGTTAATTTCCTTCAGTCTGCCAGCAAAACCACTTCCTCCATTAAATGGAGAATCTTCACATGGATATTTTTACATAAATTTTTCATCACACCTTAGAAAATGAGTAAGATAATTAAACACAATGTTGTTTGCTGGAGATGTAATGCAGTGACAAATGTTGATTGGAATCATATTTTATGACTCTGTATTATTAAAGAAATGTTGGGAGGAAGTTAACACTTTTTTTACAGGCAATTTTTATAGACAATGTTATGCTTACAAAGTCACTTGCATTTTTCAATACACATGTCCCAGACTGTATAAATAAAAACAAATATTCTTTACTCTGGTCTATACTTTCCATTGCCAGGAAAGTAATTACAAGAAATTGGAATTCCTCATTAGTTGCCTTATTTAAAAAGTTTAAAGATTTTCTCTTCAAAATATCTAAGTTAGAAATGTTAACTATCAAATCTAAATCTACAAGGAATATAAAATTATATTACAAATGGGAAAATGTACATGGATTATTGGTTAAATAACTGGATAAATGAATAATGCAGTAATCTTTTCTTTTTCTTCAAATCTTTTATTCTATGTTTTCATTTTCTTCTGCCAAACTAAAATTAATTGATACTGTTATACAATATATAGTGAACATCATTGTACATAGTTTACTGTGCTATTATAGTTATTGTATTATTTTTTTCTTTTTTAAATATTGTATTTTAAAAATTTAACTTATTCAATTTCTTTCAAAAGATCTGCTCATTATATTAGTGTTTTCAATAAATCTGTTTAAAAAAAGAGTTAAATTGTATTTATTTAATTGTCACATGACTCTGTTAAACAGAATATTGGGTCTGGCATATTGGTTAGTTAGGCAGTGGTGACACATCTTGGGTTTAGACTTTGTGTTGGAATGAAGGAAGGGAAATTGTTGGCTGGACTCTGCAGCAAATATGTTGAATTTTAATATTATAAAAAAAGGGTATTCTTGAGATGGTTTTGTGCTCAGAGTTAAGTTTGGAGGGGGGGATTTGGTCCTTGTTCCTTCACGGGCTTTCCTGAAGTCTCTGGTAGGTGGCATCAGAAGGTACCATCTTACGCATTTACTGTAAGATGCTAACAGATGTGGGGGGGGGTTGACATGCTTTGCTATTTAACTTATTTGTAACTGCTTACCTATACTTCAACTAAGTGTTGTACTGTTCTGGAGATTTTCTCCCTGAGTCTCCACTGAAAACGGGTTTCTGACCTAGTCGGACACTATCCAGTTAAAAAAATTTAAATAAATAAATAAAAAATATTTTCAGGCATAGGGGCACCATTACCATCTCACTTCACAGATGCAAGGTAGGGAGGATGGAATTTAGCAGATATTTATAACAGGTGCTGGATATTGGCTTGAGTCTGACAATGCATGACTATGTACGGAGGGTTGATGTCAGAAAACAGTCATTGGTTTTGAGATTTTGACTTCCAACTCTTCACAGGAGTGGTTAATTCCGCAACTTTATGAGTTGTGAGTGCAGTATTTAAGGGTTGTTGTATGCTGGAACTTTGTCCCTCTGTTTATGTTTTTGCTAGAATTTGGGCTCTAAGAGGTTGAGGCATATCCCTCAATGGCACAGTTTTGCAGTATGTTCAGATTTTGGCCCTATGTTTTGGTTTGTTTCTCATAAAACTAGGGTGGTCTGACAAATCATCATGAAGTCAGAAAATGACAGACATTTGAGATTCAGGCTAAATACTCTTCATCAAATTCATGGTAATGCAAAATCTGCTATTCTATCAGTTTTCTAAGTTTGTGAGAGCAGCATTTTGGAAGTGTCCATAGTTTTGGGCCTGGTCCTCCCATTAATTATGGCTTTGTCCAGATTTCTTGTTCTAAGAGGTTGAGAAGTATGGGTTGAGAGCATCTGCACTGAAGGTCATTGGGTGGCAGGTGGAATGTGCTAACATCATACCTTTGCTAGGCAAACATTTCCCAATAGCCTCATGCTTCTCACACACATATTTTCACAGGAGGAAGAGGTATGCACAGATCGGGTATTTGCCTCAATAGTTTGGCTTATTTTCACAAATGGTGGTTATTAGCTAATTTCTATGAGGACAGACAATTAATTCCCACCCTTCAGGAAATTCATGCTACTGTGACACCAGACCAGTTATATATGTTGCAAGACCAGTATAGCTTTGTAAGACCAATTAAAAAAAAAAAAAAAAACTCCCTAGTGGGTGATCATTGCCTCACTTCTGTGGGTGGCTTGGTTTAAGAGATTGAGAGGTATTGGTCACAAACGCTTACCACTGCCTGCAGTAACTGGAGTTTACTACGGAGTCCACAGACTGGATAGCTAGCTTAATGCCAGTGGTAGGGTGTGGGCAATAGGGATATTGTTTTCCTCATAGACACAAGGTAAAGGGTTTATTACCAGCTTTAGTTGGGGAGGTCACAGAGCCTGTAAGAAAGAAGGTGCTGAATTGGCGAACTTTCGGAGAGATGGAGTGTTCCTCTAAGAGATGGTTTACCTATTTTAAGCATCATAACTTTATTGCTGGGTACATGTTGCTGTTAGAGATGCTAGTAGAGTAATGCAGCACATGAGATGCTGCCAAAGTTCCACTTTCTAACAGAGGAATAAGTACTTTTGTTTAATATGTTATTTGTGCAAATGATTGTGCAGGGCTGTTTGTGTAGTACTTGGTTACAGAAATCCTCCTAGGACTGTTTTGTGTAATAAGTTAAGTTGACCCATACAGTCTGATTTGGGATTTCTGCATGGAAGTCACAAGGTAATCCAGGCATTTCCATGTCTGCAGGTACTGCTATCTAGGTCATAAAACTGTTTGCTACAGTATATTCCATCACTGGTGATGAAAGGTTTTGCTGAGGATAAGGTGGCTCTGGGTTCTTGAGAAGAGAGGATGTGGGGCAGGGTAGAGGCTATGCAACTGAGCAAGGCAGACCCTGGCAGAGCCTACAGTTAAAAGGTTTTGGTTGTGTGTACACAGGACTTACAGTTTTCTTTTATTTTGCAGATGGGAGAAGTTCAGAGTGGGCATCAGTTGCAGGCCCACGGGAAGTGCATTTGAAGCATGATGGATGCTGCTGTGGTGAATGGTTTGGCCATTGGAGTGGTGTGTAATGAGGTTACAGGTAAGCCTACGTTAGTAAGTACTCATTTAGGCAAGTCAGAATTGGTAAGCAGACTTTTGCCTTGGAATAATAGGAGATTGTATCTTATATGGTTGTATCTTATATGTACATATTTAAGGGAAGTTAGGGCTTGAGTGGTATTGCAGGTATGCGAGTGTGTGGGATATGTAGGAACTAGGTGTTTCAGTGTCTACGTTGAAGTTATAAGAATTAAGCAGGGCATGGCTTTGGGACTCCTACAGATGTTTAAGGTTTGTTTCATTATCGGATGTGTATGTGACACATTGAAAGGGAAGCTTTAAAGGGGTAAGCCAAGTGTAAACAGTGGCTGAAGAGTGTTGAATTTTTTGGTAGATGCATTGCATTGTTCATAGGGATTTGCATTGGTTTGCAAATGAGCAATACTGCCAAAAGACTTTAGGTTGGCTGGTAATGCCCTGTGAATTATTATGAGGCTTCCATTGCTTGTGGGTAAGGATTATTTAGTTTATGAGCAGTGGTTATGCTAGATTATGAGGTTATGGTTTGCTACCTTAGCATAGGGGAGGAATCAGTCGTTTGTTATCAGCTGTTTAGCTAACTGGCTATTTTTGTTATTTATGTGATAAGGTTTTAGGAGTTGATGACTCAGATCCAGTTTGGTTACGGAGGTTGGGGTACTCCAAATGATTTTTGGCCTAATGCCTTAATGGTGATTAGGTTGCTGGAAGTTTGGTTAAAGAGAAGAGGGAATAGCGTGGTCAGGCTGGTGAGTGGAGAAGAAGGGCAAGTTTGTTCTCTTCTGTTCCCCCTCTGGTGTTGGATGTTCAAGTCAAGAAGTTGGGAAAGGAAAGTGAGCGGTTGCACTGCTTGATAAGTAAATAAGTAAATGGAGGAAGCTGCTTATTTGGTTGGAGGTAATTCAATAAATGGTAACTGAAGTGAGCGGGTACGCTGCTTCATAAGTAAGTGAGTAGAGGTATGGACGCTGCTTAATGATCAGGATGAGCGGGGTCACACTGTCCTATGTTAATGTTACATGGATGTTATCTTCACATATATCATGTTTTGGTTGAAATAAATAAATATTGGTTAATAACCATGTTCATGGAAGTTTAATAAAGGTCATCAAATGTCATTTGGTATGATGTGTTTAATGAAGGGGACTGGGACAGATGAGGTTTGGAACAGACCAATTTGTCCAGGGACATGTTCAAGTGGGTTTAGTTTAATAGAGTAGCAGGAGTTAATAGGATAAGGGGAGGATAGGGTTAAATAGGAATGATGGATGATTTAGAGGAAATGAGGTAAGGGTAGGGAGGGGTTTAAAGGGTTTTAGGCATGTGTAATTGTAGTAGGGGTCATGTTTTTGGCGTGAACTTACTACCTGCCCTCCCTCCCCTTTTTATTAGTGGGGATTGTGGTTATTTTCAGTTTGGGTAAGGTGGAGAAAAGGAGCAGGCTTGCCATTTTCTTTTCCCCCTTTGGTGTTGGATGTTTAATTCAATAAGTTGGGAAAAGAAAGTGAGTGGTTTCGCTGCTTGATAAGCAAATAAGCAAGCCGTGGTAAGCTGCTTATTTGGTTGGAGGTGTAATTCAATAAATGGTAACTGAAGTGGGTGATGCTACACTGCTTCATAATTAAGTGAGTGGAGGTATCTACACTGCTTACTGATCAGGATGAGCGGGGTCACACTGTTCTATGTTAATGTTATATGGATGTTATCTTCACCTGTATCATGTTTTAGTTGAAATTAATAAATATTAGTTAACAATCATGTTTATGGAAGTTTAATAAAGGTCATCAAATGTCATTCGGTGTGATGTGTTTATTGAAGGGGACTGGGACAAAAGGCCTGGAATGAAGGTTTTTATTTTTAGTGATTGCCTGACTTCTTCTCTGTAATTTGACCGGATACCTAGTTGTCTTACCTGCCCCTGATTTGCCTCAGAATTTTACTGCATTTGCTGCATTTCCTAATGATAAGTTGGTGATTTTAGAACAATTACAGCCTTACTACACCTGCAAATACATGCATATTTTCAATCCAATAACTTTGTAGTGACTAAATATCGATTTTAAATTAGGTTCTTGATTTGGGGTATTTGTCCATGGTATGCTTTTAGTTTCGCCTGATAGTTTTAAAATATTAAAGCTATGTCTATGTCAGAAAGCAGAAATAGCCATATTGCATCTTTTTGAGAAATGCAACTGTCCTCTGGGCCAGTGGTCCCCAACCACCAGGCCACAGACATGTATCAGGCCACCAGGAATGGAGTGAAACAAAAAAGTGAATGTGTGCATGCATGTGTATGAGTGTGTTTATATGTCTGTCTGTGTGTGTGAGTGAATGTGTGCATGAAAACAGAATGTATGTGTGTGTAAAAGAAGAAGAGACTGTGTGTATGAGGGAGCATGAGCAGTGAGATGGATCAAGCCGTTATTTTACACTCTCTAAGCAGCACTTTTGCTGTTTAGTGAGTGTAAAATAAAAGTCAAGGAAATTGAAAAAAGTGTGCATGTTTGTATGTGTTTCTGTCTGCATGTGTGAGTGAATGCATGCACAAATGTAGAAGAGACCTGTGTTTGTGTGTGTGTGTGTGTGTGTGTGTGTGTGTGTGTGTGTGTGTGTGTGTGTGTGTGTGTGTACCTGACAGTTGTAAAGTTGTAAATTTTACATACACCAAGACTACTTTTTGATGCATGTCTACATGGGCATTTTCAAGTTGTTGAAGTTTTGCACTAGTACACCCAAATATATATCTGAGATATTTTCACTTTGTTACACAGACTACTTTCAGGGGTATGATATCTCAAGATCTTGAGTAATTAGAGATATGCAGTGGTGAAACAGGCAAGAACGCCATGAGGCACATTTAAAATCTAGTGCACCAAAGCATGAACATATGCTCAAATTTACAATACAAATATACACACACCCCCGGATTTACTATTCCTCTGTGTAGGACTAGCTTAGTCCTGCATGGAGGTGGCCATTTAAAAGCAGGGCAGCAGCGTGCCATGCATAGTAATGAGGCGCGCTGCCTGAGCTCCTAATCTTACACGGAGCATGTAAGAGTGCAGGGGGCGTGTCTGAGAGCAGGGCTCTCAGAATATAGACGCCCCCGCAATGAAGAACAGAAGAAAGGGGTAAGAAATGAGCGAGACTACTCATAGGTGTCTGCATATCCCCACCAACAGTCCCCCTCATGTACAACAGCAAATTTATACAGAAATAAAATGAACAAACCCATGTTTTTTTTTTTTTTTTATCCGATTAAAGCTCACCGTAAGTGCACGGGTGTGCCCATCACTTAGCTATGGTTAATGCAGCTTAAATGGCTGAAGAGGATAACAAGGAAGCTATATGGAAACAAAGCAGCACAGAAATAGTGCAGTAGGCAGTGCATTTGCCTTATGAGCAGGTATTCCTGGTTCAAGTCCCACTGCCGCACATTCCATTTTCTATGGCAAAGCATATTATGACTAATATTTTTGTTGCATAACCCACTAAATAACATATATTTATGAAGAGTACTGCAGTAAATGCACATGTGAGGTGTCAGTGTCATAATGAATAAAGCACTAGTAAACAGGTTTAAGCACCAATAAGCAGTAGTAAGCATATTTAAGCACTAGTAAGCGAGCTTAAACCCATTTGCTTGGGGGTAAGCAATGCGCACATAGGTTAAGCAATTCTGAAGCTAACTCTCTGTAAGCATATGTAACCGGAGGTTAGCATTGCTTACCCTCACGCCAACCCGCGCAAACCCGCTTACAAGTCCTTAAACGTGCCTTAATTACTCTGTATCCAACGTCCCTTGTTCTGCCCATCAACAAAATAAACAGCCATGCAGGTCTCAAACCCAGGGCCCTATACACTGCAGTCACAGCAATTAATCACCAAGTCATCACAGAAGTACAGAAGAATGAGGCATCAGCAAACAAGTCTTTATCATAGTAAAACCAAACTGAACCTGTGAAAGGAATCAGTATACAGACATATGTCCCTTAACCCACTTCTTCTTCTTCTTTCGGCTTTTCCTGGTTAGGGGTCGCCACAGTGGATCACCTGTCCGCTCATGATTGGCAGTGGAGTTTTACAGTGTCAAGTTGCCAGCTCGGTACCCAACCTTCCACAGAAGGTACACACATGCACACACTCACACCTAGGGACAATTTAGAGTGTCCAATCCACCTACAGCATGTCTTTGGGATGTGGGAGGAAACTGGAGCACCCGGAGGAAACCCACGCGACCACAGGGAGGACATGCAGACTCCACACAGAAGGCACCCCAGCCAAGGATCGAACCGGAGAACCTCTTGCTGTGAGGCGACAACGCTAACCGCTGCACCACCGTGGCCGCCCATGTCCCTTAACCCACTAGATAACATAAATATGTGAACTGGAGTAAAGCAGTAAGCCCAGAAGTCAGGTGTGATTGTAATAGAGTGTTGAAGTCCCCAATAAAACACAAGGATCCCATACAGTGTATGTACACATTAATCATGGATACCAGGCATACATAAAAGGTGTAAGGAATAATAACTCAATGCCAAAAAGGAATTATAATGCAAAGTCTAATTTAAGCAATGCTAAGCATTGCACAGGCCAGCTTAAGAGGTGTAAGCAATGGGTAGGCCAGCTAACTCAATGTTCCCAGTGTTATACCCCTTGAAACAATACCAACCCTAGGTAAGCAGGTTTGCCCATAGCCTAGCCTTTTCAAAACTGGCCAATGATGGAATAGTGCAGGAAATTGCCACTACTTAAACCAAAGAGGTGGGAATACAGCTCACAACTGGTTGTAGCTTCCCCTTGCAGGCATAATGGCAGTAAGGGGAGAAGGTGTGCACTTTCAGGTACAGCGCTGGTGCATCAAGGAGTCCAGAGTCATGGCAGGAATCCTTGTCAAAGATGATGATCAGACACTGCGGCAGGGCCAGTACCAGGGCTCCCAATATAAGGCGGAGGCCAGAGACCGTCTCACCTGTGACCTCACCAGTGCCATTGGCATACCTCAAACTGGTTAGTAGGTCAGGCATCACTATACTGACCTGAAGCGGCATAAGGGGGACCTCTTGGAGGCTAGAGTGGCAGGGGATGTTCCAGTTGTGTGTAAGTATCACCCCACTATGTGTGTAACAATTGCCAGCTCAGGTATATCATGGATAGGTATGGCTAAATATTCCTCTTATGTCCCCCACAGATGCAATGGAGTGGGCCATGAAACAGGAGGCCCATGTCAGTCACCTGGCGAGGTTGTGATGTGAGGCAGGTCAGTAATACTCATGCATTTACTGTCATAGGAAATCAAACTAAAAGTAGTAGTAAATCAGTTGCCTGTATAATACCTGTATTGTTCAAGGCAAGTACTGCATACACTGGAGAACATGGCAGGAAGAGTCTCATATAGTATGTATATAAACAAAAGCGTAACAGCCTGACAATAAACGTCTAACTGCTGCACTGCATGTGTATACTCTGGTATCATATGGTAATGTAGATTTGCAATCATGTAATAGTACTGTTATATTAAGCACTATTACCCACACCATGTACCATAAATTGAATGTGTAGGAATGCCTGTATATGACTGGTGTAATCCCCAGATGCCATTTAGCACAACTGAGAGACACATAGACAGAAAACAGGGAAAATGCAGTAAACAAAACCCAAATAGCACATGCAACTGAGATGTGAGCTGTTGTTTTGTATAGCACACACAGCCATGGTTCAAATCCTGCCAGTGGTATTAGTCTGCATACAGAATCATACCCCACAACTGTACAGATATGTCCAGAATGTCCAGGAAAAGTGGCCCATATCTGCTGCCTATCAACCTGTCCCCCTGGGAAATCAGTGAGATGACCCCAGACATATAGGCAGCAAACAGGAAATACAAATTATTGGCACACATCTATGAGAACAAAACCTTATGAGACTAAGAAGCAACGTATGTCCCATTTACACCCCAACTTGACAAGCAGTGGACAGCATGTGTACAGTAACAGAGTGAGATGCATGTGCATGATAATAATGTGGAATCTGGTACCATGTGTGGGAACAATCAGGTAGTGCTAACAAACAATTCTCCCACAGGTCTGCCAGATACCAACACTGTGCCCAGAAATGCAAGAATAATACCCTGTACTGGTACTGTTTACATTCATATTGTATGGCATTGCGACTGATGCAGTTGCTCTGAATAATGAGGTATTGCACGTCACTGTCGCCCACACTGTCCTACAAAATATTACTGTCTAGGTGATCTGTATAAGAGTGTTGTAAAACAAGGTCAGAATGCAAGAGCACAGGGAATTAATAAGACAGAAAGCAGATAGGAGATATACAGCAATATCTATATATCAGACACAATTGTGATGGACAGTGTTTAAGTTGTAGCAGACACAGCCATGGTCTGAATCCTGGGAGTGGATGTAGGCTGCATACAAAATCATAACCCACAACTGTACAGATGAGGCCAGAATGTCCAGTATATGGGCCCATATCTGGTAAGTCTGTGGGATGATTCCAGATGTTTAGCCAGCAAACAGGGAATACAAGTCATTGTCAAACATCTACGAGAACAAACCTGTCACTGTAGCAACCCCTGAAAATGTTAGGAGAGTAATATTTCATGTATGTCCTATCTACACTCCCATGTTGTCAAGCTGTGACCACAGTGTGTACAGTAACAGAGAGATGTATGTGCATAATACTAATGTGTAATCTGGAAGTTTGTGTGGCAACAGTCAGGTAGTGTTAACAAACATTGCTCCCACAGGTACATCAGATACGAACACTATGCTGAGAAATAAAGACCATTATAACCTGTACTGGTGCTGTTCATTCTGGTATTGTAGAGAATTGTGAGTGTTGCAGTTTCTCTGAATAATAAAGTATCACTGATCACTGTCACCCACACTGTGCTAAATAATATAACTGTGTAGGTAAGCATGTATATGTGTGCGTCAGGTCACTAAAGGTGGAAGAGGGCAATATTCTAGATATGTCCCAGCACACCAGCATGTGGTCAACACATTGCCAGAGTCTGTGCAGAAAGAGTTGGATAGCTATGTGCACAACATCAATCTGGAATCTAGGAGTATGTGTAGAAACAGTTACTTAGTTAGTGTTAACAAACATTCCCTCCACAGGTATACCAAGTAAGAGGTGTATACTGCAGGTAAAACCAGTTCATGTGTAACAATGATGGCAGCCATATCACTGTTCAAACTAAGGCTATAGAGTAGTGTAGTAAGACTTGTAAGGTACAGATAACAGCACTGACTAGGAAAGTAATGTGTACTGCAGGGATATACTAGTTGTTAATTGACATCTTTCTCCCCCCACCACCATATCTCCAACAATAATCAACATACCCACCCCAACTGGTATGTAATGACACCTATGTTCTGATAATGTCCGATTGTTTGATAAATATTTTAGTTGTTCCCATGCATGTGCTATATTGAATTATTCCAACATTGGTGGCATGGTGCCATCAATGTACCTGCATACTGTTCTTATTACCACTGTGGTCCCATATATGCATGTGTTCTGTTTGCTATGCAACTGTTCCGTATGTGATGTCTGGGTTAATGGGAATGTCTATGCATGCTGTTATACCTAACCCTGGAATGTGTTGACTATCACTAACCCACATATGATGATGAAATCTAAACACTATAGCACACTTGGGAAGGCCGGTCCCAGCGGACCCACCTGTTCCACCTCAGCTGGCTATGTCACCAGGCACCAGCATGTCTGGGGCCCAACCTGAGAACTCCCTGTCTGTTGGTCCAGCACCACCTTCAGGTGGAACCACCTCAGAGGATGGGGCTCACCCCCCCTGGGAGCGGGTGCGGACAGGCACCTGTCACCCATCGCCAGGTCAGGGTCGTGGTGTGTAGAGATCAACCAGCAGCTTGTTGATCTTCTAGTCCAGCTAGAGGGCCATGTGTCGCAACTAGAGTGTGAGTAAGCCCCCAGCACAGCCACCATCGGGGCTGTGAAGGTGCAATGGTGACTGCCCATGGGTGGGGACCTCAGTCCCACTGTTTCCACTAGGGGGCTCATAGGCTTCTGATTTCTAAACACTACTCCCCATCAAGGTGTTTACCTTGCACATGTGTCATATACCGCCCTGTATGCATCTTGTTTGTCTTGTCTGTTAACCTACCCAACCTACCTCCCCAAATATACCTACTACCCCTACCCAACATCCCACTCTCACCTGAAAAAAGGTGCAATCTGTTCCCACATCCAAATCACACAGCTATCCATTTCACACACTTGTCCACTGGACACATGTAATCCGGTCTAATTGGTATCACAACTTATCAGTGTTGTTCTCACCCCCCTCCCAGGGGTTTGAGTGTCCAAATCTACCTACAAATTCAGTGTATATGCACAGCTGTTGCTGTAGAAGAAATGGGTAGCTATGGACCTTCCCTACACCCTTCCTGCACATCCCTGGCTAGTTTCCCTACTGTCTTTCTCTCTTTGTGCCCCTTTTTGTTTCACCACTTTCCTATAAACCCTTTGTCTTTTCTTTTAAAGCAGGAGTAAGCATTTTTAAGACGCAGCAAGTGGGTTTAAGCCTGTTTGTGTGGAGGTAAGCAATGCCTACACTGGTTAAGCAATTTAGTAGCTGAGTATAAGACATTATAACCGGAAGTTAGTAGTGCTTATCTTCACGCAAACCCACGCAAACCCGCTTACAACTGCTCAAAAGTGCCTTTATCACTCTGTATCCAATGGCCCTTGTTCTGCCCAGCAACAAAATAAACAGCCTCAGCAAGGCTCAAACCCAGAACCCTGCACACCATAGACAAAGTGATTGACCACTAATCAATTTCAGATATACATACCCCCGATATATTCACAAACATATAATTCAGCCAGTCATTCAACAGTACAGAGAATGTATTCCAACATGTAGATGTATGTGTGTATGTAAATATATTAATATCTAAACAGATACAACATATCTATATATGTAGATATATATATATATATATATATATATATATATATATATATATATATAAAATATACATATAAATATATATGAACATATATACATGCAAATGCCTACATCTATAGATATATATGTCTACATCTATATGTCCAAATATTTACAGCAAGTTATATATATATATATATATATATATATATATATATATATATATATATATATATATATATATATATATATATATACAAGCAGATATATATATATATGCAAGCAGATATATATATATGTATGTAGGTATATACGGACATAGTTATATTTATGTAAGCAGATATATATATCTATATAGGTATATATGGACATACATCTGTAGATAATGGTAAAATAACTAAAACATATATGTCCACATACACCGTTAATGGGGTTCAGAGGCCCCAAACAATATACATCTTGTACGAATAGGTATTTCCCCCCACAGCAAAACACGTCTGCCCTGAAATACACTAACAAATGTTGCAGATGCCATAACCAGGACCTGACATGACATGGGCACAAGATGTCAACATTACTACATCCCACATATACACAGACAATTATATGCAGATACAGATATACATATATATATACATATATATATATATATATATATATATATATATATATATATATATATATATAGATAGATAGATATATATATATATATATATATATATATATATATATATATATATATATATATATATATATATATATATATATATATATATATATATATATATATATATATATATATATATATATATATATATATATATATATATATATATATATATATATATATATATATATATATATATATATATATATATATATATATATATATATATATATATATATATATATATATATATATATATATATATATATATATATATATATACATACATATATATACATATATATGTAACTACACATACACACGCAGAGATATATACAGTAAGATACATATGTAGAAGGTGCACACAATATGGAACAGCCACTATGCCTACAGTTAACACCTTAACAAACAACTGGACACTATATGAGCCACCCGTACAAATCACAATCGTTGTCTGCAACATATACCCACAGAGAGGTCATAGGATATAACACCACACACAGGTTTGCATAAATGGAAACCTTTATTTGTGTACTATTACAGCTGTATATGCCATGTCATATAGCTGTTCAGACACTGATGTCCATATAAATAGAGTAATGCAACTGTGAAACAGTTATACTAATACAGTAGTCTGGAAAGGTTTACAAATGTTGCTGTCCAGGCCAAGCCCTTCAAATAGTACAATAGTAAAGACAGACTGGGCCACAGGATACCAAACAATCAACAGTAAGTAATGCAGGTGTATAGTTCAGCAGCCTCTATCTACACTCTGTAGACAATCACTAGGTGGTAAAGACCTTAGTTGACACAATGGGATGTAACTGTTACATAACAAGGCATAACTGACACCATCACAAACACACTGACAAACAGAGCAGTCTGTATGGCAGGAGACAGTAAGCCTGCATTAATTCAATTTATGTAATTAATTTAAATATAGGTGAATTTTATGGTAATGTACATCCAGATACCTTAAGGCAGCTCACCCCCACATGTTGTAACAACCTAGGTTAAGTATAGTGCATCCCCCAGGCTCAATAATACAGGGCCATATACCACTGTTACATACACTGGCCTCTGGAGTGCATAAGGGCATACATGTATTGTGTAGGTGAAGCCCACACATATATGGCCCCAGCCCCACCGTAGGTGTGGGGGATACAACAGCAGTGGACTGATGGCAGGAATGCCAGCATGATATACTCACAGCTCACCACAGAACAACCTCTAATAGAATGTCAGATGTGCAAAGTTTGGTATGTAGGTGGAGGACAGAGGCTGGAACACAGTCCCATATGTGGAAAGCTGTTGCCATACACTAAGCAAGTCACTGGTGTTACAGGATAGTCTGCAACATATCCTTAGTCAGGGATTTGAGCTTAGACACATAAATGGATTTAACCATGTACTGATAGCACTCAACACACACACACTGCCAGTGAAATATCTGACACAGGACCTGTGTGGTGGACAGACAAAACATGATAGGTGCACCTCTGTCCATCAAGAGGATAGGCCCACAGTTGAGAGCTATGCAGACAGACTGCATTCCAAGGTAAACTAGTATGTACACACAAACCCTGTAACACCAGTACTATACAAAGCATAACACAACTCTACTCACACTCTGTCAGTAGTTCTGGAACCTCCTACAAATATGTAGCTGGATGAGTGTGCATGTTCTCCTGTAAGAGGTATTGCTACCTGTGGTTTGTAATGCTGTCTGTGCATGGGGATGCCAGGTGTGTATAGCAGGTATATTTGTAGACTATTGCTACTGTAATAGGGGTTGTCTTTACAGACATGGTGTGTATGGGAGGTCACATCTGTTTTTAAAATGTGCACCATTGGCTACTGACAGGCATCCTAAGGACATCATAGTACAGTACCGCTGCTAGCACGTAATGCTCCTGTGGACTACAGCAGAGATAGTGGCTAATATTTGTGGACATTCAGACACACTCTGGACAGTCCAGAGGTGTACACAGAACCCCTTAGTGCAAGACATGTGGACCAAGCCTGACAATGTGGATGTTAACAGTCATGTAGATGGGTATAACACGTAATGACTGGCATACATTTGCCCCCATAAGTTATGCATTCACACAGCCCTGTCTGTCTTGACACATAATAACCATTGGTACAGATGTGCCATGGCCACATACTACCCACTAGATATTGACATACATCTGTACAGCATCTCACTGTTCTGTATGACATAATGACTGTTAAGGGGGATCTGCAGCAGTACATCTGGCAAGTATCTGGACATGATATCTCACTGGGTATGAACACTAAGCTGCTAGGCATGTAACAAAGCACTGTGCAGGCTACAGGCAGACTGGCTCAACACTGGCCTACATATCCTCTTGGGGAATGCACATGTACCTGCCTATATAGCAGGCTCTACAGACATGTCACTGCACAGAGTAAAATACATCAGTGTGAAAGTGTAACCACAGCCAATGTGAACACAGCCACATATGGTATGCTAGTGTTATATTACAGTATATGGACTATTTGTTCAACACCATTGTCATGTGTGCTACTCTCACACCAACCCTGCATATACTGGGCCACTACACAGTGTGGTCTGATGGCTATCTGTGGTACGGGACTTGTATGTGTATGGCCCTACAAACATGTAAGCTGATAGGGTAACCTACAGTGGAGCAGCATGTAACATTAGATAGAATGGGACCAAGAACAATGACATCTACCACAGTCTGTACAAAGGCCAATGCACATTTTATCAATACACACACTGTCGACATTCACCTTACGTACACATACCTCAGTACTGTACACACAACCACAGAATGTCAAGGTGATGTCATCAGATATAACCCGTACTATACATAACATGTTTGGCAGTCTGATATCTCACTGGCTTGTTATCAGTTATGATGTCACTAATTATGGTGTGCAGCAGATATGCACCTCTTACTGCATAACAAATGTACAAAGGTTGACAGAGTTGTGGCTGGAGGCACATACACAGGGCCATTATTGACATGTTGCTGTGATAACCTCATACATTTACTAATGTAACAAGGTTTGTTGCAACATATGTACTATGAGGGATATGAAGTCAGTAACCTCACAGCTGTCACCATCTACAGACTGCAATCCTCAAACTACCTTTTGCAGTCCACAGGTAGGTGCTCTGTGGATAACACATGAAACAAAAGGCACCACACACTGCCCAGTCTACAGATGACCCTACAGAAGGGGTTCCCTCATAAACATAGCACTGACATGGCAGTTATTAATACATGTAGGACAGCCATATCCACACACACCCTGTTAAACCAACATTACTCCAAATGCAGTATAGCAGCACTTACAGTCTTTAGTCAGGTCAGGCACATTTGTCTCCTGAGTGTTGCCCTGTTTTCACAGTGTATGTTGTCAGAGGTAAATCCTCAATCCATCCAAGATGCTGTTTGCCAAAGAACAGAACGAGTTCCTGCTCACAGTGAATGAAAAGGCCCATCACCAGCATAATGTTCTTAGATATTAGAGTGTGTTTGCATTCGATTGGCAATGGGAATGTTACCACAGCTGTTTCACATGCAATCAGCTAGAGGAGGGATTCAATTCATGCAGTGGCCATCAGCTGATCATGAGCATCAATTAAAATACACATGCTACTGCCTAAGCAAAGCAGGTTCATAGGTAGGTACTAGGCTATTGGCCCTAGGGCCTATACAAGCCTAGCCAAAAATGTACCCTGACTTTCGCCACCCAAGAAAATTATTTTCCTGTGCCCCTGTCAAGCAGAACCACAGAAGTGATCCCCGGGGTAAATTTCCTATTACCCATCCAATCATCAAGATTTTTCTTGAAGAGTGCTAATGAGGAGCTCTGTTTGACATATATATGTAGTCTGTTCCAGAGTATGGGAAGTCTCTGGGACAGGAATCTATCCCTCCAGCATGTTCTGTTTATTGTGGTGACAAGGTTTAGGTCCCTAGAGTGTGTAGCTCAGAGGGATTGGGATTTCTTTAAGTGGAGCATGTCCAACAGTTCTGGCTTTGACATAGCTTTGTAAGTTAGGCAGAGATCACCTCTGAGTAGGTGATATGCGACGGAATAAAGCTGGAGTTTTTTGAGATGGTCTGCGTAAGGCATCTGTTTGAGGCCAGTAATCCTCTTTGTGAGGTATTTTTGTGGCCTTTCCAGTTGTTGTAGATGTCTTGTGAGGTACATACCAAAAGGGGCGCTGTACTCTATAAGGGGTCTAATGAGTGATGAGTAGAGGGGAACAATGACCTCTTTTTTTCTGGATGAGAAACCTTTTGTGATGAGGTGTGCCATGTAGAAGGACTTCCTGACCACTTTGGTGATGTGATTATCAAAGGAGAGACTACTATCCACCTGTGTCCCAAGGTCTCTTATCACACTTTCGGTGTTAAGTAGACTACTGCCTATGTGGTAGTTCATGGGTACAGAATTTTTACCAAAGGGGATGACAATGCACTTTTTGGCATTGAGCTTGAGACCATGTCTTTAACACCAGGCATCTGTCTCAATGAGGCCCTTTTGTAGGATGTCCACATCGTTAGGAGTTATGGCTCCTAGTTTGCAGTCATCTGTGAATTTAGTTAGCCAAAGACCTTCTGTGTTAGCCTGTACTTCAGAGAAGTAGATACCAAATGTGAGAGGATCCAGGACTGAACCCTGTGGTACTACACTTGTCACTGGTCTGAAGTCTGATTTGGAGTCTGCTACTTTCACAGTGTTGGTTCTTTCAGTAAGCCATTTGGCAACCCATCTTGTGACATAGGGATTTTTACCTAGTTTAGTGAGTTTATCTATAATTCCAGAGTAGGGGATGGTGTTGAATGCCTTGGCGAGATCTAGATAGGCTGTGTGAACCACATTACCCTCATCTATGGCTTTGGTGACTACTTCAAAGAAGTCTATAAGGTTTAGGAGACATGATCTGCCTTTTACAAACCCAAAGTGTGTGGGGTCCAGGGTTTGGAGATCTCCAATGTCTTTGTTTATGAGTTCCATGATGATAGATTCCATGGCCTTGCAGACGAGGCTCATCAGGCTAATGGGGCGGTAGTTCCTGGGGTCTGTTGTGCCCCCCCTTTGTGGAGTGGGACAACCGTTGCGGTGTGCCACTCAATGGGCACAGATCCTGAGATGAGGCTATGATTGAACATGGTAGTTAGGTGGGGTGCCAGTTCATTCTTTAGTTCATGTAGAAGGCAGCCTGGGATGTTGTCAGGTCCCATGGATGCTGTGTTCTTGGCTTTGGAGAGTGAAGTTTTTACCTTTGCAGCCTTGATTACAGGAACTTTGCATTCTTCTGGTATAAAGATGGGCCCTTTAGGGGGTGAGAGGGGGGTAAAGCTAGCACTGAACCTATCTGCCCGGATGTTTGCAATATCAGTTGGTTCTGTTTATTTAGTGTCATTGTGCTGTAACTCAGAGCAGATCTGAGTGTTGCCATTGAGATTTTTGACATAGCTATAGAATGCTTTGTGGTTGTCTTTAGAATCAGTGGCAATTTTTTTTTCATAACTAGCTTTGGAGGATTTTATGAGGGATCTCAGCTTCTTACTGAGGCTGACCAGGGAGTTCCTCCAATTGTGGGATTTTACTCTTTTTTGTAACAGTTTCTTTCTTCTGTTGTAGAGTTTGTTTTTGGCAGAAGACCACCAGATTGGCTTCCTTTTTTTGGAGGATAGCATCTTGGTTCTGCTAGGGATAGCACGATCCATGCACTTGTGTAAGTGCTTATAAAGTGCATTTGTCTAGGATTCAGCAGTCATACCTCTATTGTCCATCTGCATGGGTGTCATGAAGTTTGCCAATTCTGTCTTAAGAAGCATGAAGTTGGCTTTGGAGAAATTTTTTACGGTTGTTTTCCTAATGGGGGGGTGGGAGCGGGATGTGGATGTCTAGGGTGATTAGCTTGTGGTCGGATCTGACCAACGAGGGGCTGACCTCTGGTGTGGAACACCAGTCGCCCATGTTGGTGATGACCAGGTCTAGGATATTGCTGCCTTTGGTGGGGGTGTGGATAAGTTGATCCAAAGCGTTGCAATTGATGATTTCCAGAAAATGTTGAGCAAAAGAGTTGGCACATGAGTAGTTTTCCCAGTTAATGGTAGGGTAGTTGAAATCACCCATTATTAGAGTGTTGGTTTGTACCTTAATATTTTCCAGTGTATCAAGAAAAGAGGAGTGGGAATCCTGGGGCATGGTGGGGGGTCTGTAGCAAGCTACAATCTGGACTGCGGTTTTGCCCAGAGTTAGTTGAACTTGGATAATCTCAGATGCATTATGCTGAGCAACTAGCTTGGAGGTGTAGATATCCTTAATGAATATGGACACGCCTCCACCTTTAGTGTTTCGGTCCGGGTTTGGTGGCCAAAAGGTGTGGTATATATTATAGCCTGGTAATGCAGGGGTGCTCTCTGGAGCTTTGAACCAGGTCTCTGTCACTGCACAGATGTCAATGCTCTCCATTTTAAGGAGTGCCTCAAGTGAGTGCATTTTGAGGTTTAGACTTCTTGCATTGAGTAGCATTACCCTCAGATTTTGCTTGCTTGTACCTGCTACGGTGGTGAATTTGTCATTTGAACCTTGCCTAAAAAAGGCACTATAGGGGTGGCAAGAGCCTTTGCCAGTATCCGGAATCCCAAGAGTCACAGGTGCCGGCCATCTCTGGCAAAGCAGAGTGGTCTTTCGATCATGTCATCCCAGGTAGACAGATACTGGATTCTCTTAGAATGACACCAGAAGCTTAGCCAGTTGTTCAAGTCAGTCATTTTGTCCTTGTACTGTGGTGTCATTCTGGGTGATGGCAGGATGCTACTCAGGTCTAGGGTCATACCAGCCTGGGTTACAAGATCAGAGAGCTCCTCCATGTCTCTTTTCATGTCGTCCAGGGATGTACATCTCAGGTCATTCACACCATCATGGACAATGACAGAGTCATATTTGTACTTGTGGGGGTTGTAGTGAGTGTGAATGTGATCATACGCATCATACAACAAATACACACACACACTCACACACACACACACACACACACACACACACACACACACACACACACACACACACACGCACTGACATGCCATGGGTGCATTGCTTCATGGGTGTGTAGTGGTCGACTGTGCCAGACAGCTACCCAAGGCTAGGTGATGGGTATACCTTGGAATCAGGCTACATGACAATGGTCTGCTTTGTGACTCAGGGGTGTAGTTTCTGGATTTTCCCACATAGGTGGGTATTGTATTCACCATTCATTCACCTAGGTAACTATTGTCTGTGGCCAATGCTGTGCATTGCTTGCCATGTATGTGTTCCTTAATCCATGACATGGACGGTGTCTGGGATGTGCACACCTCCCATATGCATGTACAGTGACATGTGGAACTGTACCTAAGGTATCTGTCCTATGTTGTGTACACAGATTATCATCAGATGTGCCAGTCCTGGCCTCATGTGGTGGCAACCGGTAATGGACAAGAGGTTTACCCTGCACCTACATTGATAGCATGATACCGGCATTCCCTAGTGTCAGTGGCATCTGTCTGTACAGGGCATGTTTTCAGGCATGGTATGTCCTTTGTGGGTCACATTTGATCGCATCACAGGTGTTGCAGGTGTCCAGTGGGGAACATGGGGAAGGTGCACTGTCAGCATGTACGTGCCTATTGGACAGATGGACAGGGTGCTATGCCCTCTGCTGCCCACTGCAATCACACCATGGTTACTATCAGTGGGCAATATGCAGGGTACTACCAACATAGTGGCTATTGCCTTGGCATGTGTGTGTGTGTATGAGACATGGGTTGAGAGTGTTCTCTGGGTGATACTAGGGTTGCTAACTTTGTTTTCCTGGCCTTGATGTCACATTTAGGGTATGGATTTGCACCCCAGCCTCTCGGCTATTACACATCTGTTATCCCTGTATGGTGGGCATTGTGATATACACTAGGGTCACCATATAAGAAATCTGCAAAACCCGCTCCACATTGAGCCCAGTTGTTACTCACTCACCACCACCTCCACACAGGATACAAATTACACACACACTTGTCATGTCTGGGATTAAAACTCCTACCTAACTAGTTTATTACACTACAGCACTATGCAGTTATAGGTCGCACCATGGAGATTACTGGAGTACTCCTTCCCCAAAGGTATATTTCACACTAAATGACATCAGCAGGGTTGCCAAAGTACAGCATTTGAATTGTAGTGAGTGTGGCTAGGCTAAAATGCGTTGCTCCCTACACAGACATTGAAACACACATCAAACATCCACAACCGACATGTGTGGGAATATAACCCCTACAAGAGTTCTATATCACACTACAGCATGACACTGTTATAGGATACACCACAGGGATTAGTGGAGTACTTCTTTCCCAAAGGTGTATTTCACAATGAATGACATCAGCAGGATTGCCAAAGTAAGGCAATTGAATTGTAGTGAATGTGGCTAGGCTAAAATGCATTGCTCCCTACACAGACATTGAAACACACACAAAACATCCACAATAGAACCCCTACCAGAGTTCTATATCACACGGCAGCATAGCGCTGTTGTAAGACGCACCACAGGGATTACTGGAGTACTTCTTCCCCAAAGGTGTATTTCACAATGAAGACATCAGCAGAATTGCCAAAGTAGGCCATTTGATGTGTAGTAAGTGTGGCTAGGCTAAAATGCATTGCTCCCTACACAGACATTGAAACACACACAAAACATCCACAACCAAAATGTGTGGGTATAGAACCCCTACCAGAGCTCTATATCACACTACAGCATGATGCTGTTACAGGATGCACCACGGGGATTACTGGAATACTTCTTCCCCAAAGGTGTATTTCACAGTGAATGATATCAGCAGGATTGCCAAAGTCGGGCATTTGAAGTGTAGTGAGTGTGGCTAGGCTAAAATGCATTGCTCTCTACACAGACAGACACACACACACACACACACACACACACACACACACACACACACACACACACACACACACACACACACACACACACACACACACACACACACACACACACACACACACACACACACACACACACACACACACACGCACACACACACACACACACACACACACACACACATACACACAGTTGCCATGTCTGGAATTAGAACTCCTACCTACCTAGTTCATCATACTACAGCAGTACGCAGTTATAGGACTGGACTACAGCTTTCCAAAAGTGTATTTCACAGTGCATGACATCAGCAGCCTTGACAAAGTAGGGCATTTGGATTCTAGTGAGTGTGACTAGCCTAAAAAGCATTGCTCTCTACAGAGACGGTGACACAGACACACACACACACACACACACACACACACACACACACACACACACACGTGCGCAGTTGCCATGTCTGGGATTAGAACTCCTGCCTAACTAGTTTATTACACTGCAGTATGCAGTTATAGGGCACACCATGGAGATTACTGGGCTACAGCTTTCCAAAAGGTGTATTTGACAGTTTATGACATCAGCAGTCTTGATAAAGTAGGGCACTGACTAGCCTAAAAGCATTACTCTCTACACAGACACACACACACACACACACACACACACACACACACACACACACACACACACACACACACACACACACAGTTGCCATGTCTGGGATTAGAACTCCTACCTATCTAGTTTATCACACTATAGCAGTACGCAGTTATAGGAAGCGCCATGGAGATTACTGGCCTACACCTTTCACAATGGTGTATTTCAAAGTGGATGACCTCAGCAGGCGTGTCATAGTATAGCTATGGGGAGGGCAGTGTGTGTGCATGGGCCATAACCCATTCACCTACAGGTTGACACACCACATGTGGGCACATGTAGGGTTATATTCCACAGGTACGTGTATACAGCTGCTAGATGACTACTTCCTTGTACAGTCATGTTGCACAGCTAGCACTTGCACCACATAGTCCGTAATGCTGACAGATACCAGTAGCTAAGGTCTACAGTGAGTGACATCTGATCCTCATGTGGTTGTAGCCATTTGCCTGTGTGCCAGGTGGGACAAGCCTCATTATGGATGGGCCCTTGTGACAGTCACTCTCTTCCACACATCTGTGTATGTCTACTTTTGGCAGATTATAGTGTGTTGTCCTTGGGTATATGCCTATATTCCTACCCAGTGTGTGTGCAAGACATGAGTGCTGCATACTGAGGAGTGTCTGAACTAACATCTGCAACTGCCAGATATGTCTGGTCCACTGTTGTTTTCAGACATGGCCTTCATTTGTTTAAGTGTTTGCGCATGCCCAGTATGACCTTTCGTTATGTTGTTGGCTGACATTGCCTTCATTTCTCTAAGTGTGTGAGCATGCCCTGTATGCCCTTCTGTAGTGAATGTGTGGATCGATTCCAGGTAGTTTGTACTGCAGTGCTGACCTTTGTGTTGTACACCTACAGGTAGCATACTATTTCTGCAGGGTATCTGTTGATCATTTGGCAATATGGGGACAAACTGAGCAGGGGATAGTGTGTACTGTAGGTGATTGTGTCTGTGCTGCTTCAGCTGCATGGTACTGCTGTTAGCAGAGATATTCAGACATGTGTACTGTTATACACAGTGATGCTTTCTGTCCTCATGTACTGTCAGGTGGACATTCTTGCTCACAGTGATGACTTGGGGGACAAGAGTGACTGCAGCTGTGTCTGGTATTGTGGGCAGACAAATACGTATTCATGGCAAGTTATGCCATTCTGGGGGGGGGGAGCTGCAGACACTTGGTGCTGGGTTTATGTATCCAGTTCAGCACCTTGGTACAGTGCTGGCAGAGGATCCCATACTTGCCCACCCATCAACATGGCAGTATGGCCTTATCTTGCTGTGTCAATGCCTCACAGCTGTACAGATTTGCACAGGTTAGCCAGAGGCAGGGGCCATGGGTCAGGACATTTACCCTGTTGTGGTGTACAGGCAGGTGTGTAGCCACCCATTTATGTGTTTGCAGCCAGAGATAGTGTGTGCACACAGCTTGGTGTTGGACCCTGCACATAACATGCTGCCCATGCTCCCACACCTCCCTCTGTTATTCTAACCTCTTCCATACATTATGCATACATTCTATGATACTTTCCCTAAGGGTTTCACCACATCACAGGTGTGTATAAGTGTTGGCCCACAGTTCATGCAGTTGGACATGGTGGACATGTTGCTGTGGTTTGTCCACATGCCCTTGCATATGGCTTATGTGGAGTGTGTTATGTTGCTATTTGGGTGTCCATGACATAACATGCATTGGCAGTACGTGTGAGACACGGGCTTTTGGCAAACGCCTGTGGGGCATTAGGTGTTGGTGCAGGCCAAATGTGGCAGGCTGTTGCATTCTGTCAGTCCTACAGTCCCAGATCACCATACAGTATATTCCTCTGGGGTGACAGGGTAGGTGTGATAGTTGTTCATGCCAATACCTTCTAACAGTCTTGATCAGTTGATGTGGATGCTGGCAGAGTGCTACCTACAGCTAGGAGACACTTGCATGGGACACCTGCACTGCATGCTGCAGTCTTCTGCTATTGCCATATACAGGTGGGGTCTTACTGTACCCATTCCCCACAGCAGGGATATTACCGGAGAGGTGCCTGTGGGTGGAGTTTTTTGGTGGCTGGGTGCATGTGTGCTATGGACACTACTTGCATCTGACACATAGATATGCATGGGGCATTACATTTATGCTGGCATGTGCAGGTACACCAGCTGATCCCCAATACATCAGTCCTACCTCCTTTGTGATCTGCAGGTGTTCAGGCAGACATCACTGGTATCCCACTACTACAGGTCCAGTTGCTGTGACGCATACTTATATGTACACATCCAAGGGTGTCTCCATTTCACAGTGACACAATATATACTGTATGTCTGGGGTACTTTCCCTGTGTACTGCTTGTATATCTAGCCCAACAGCTATGCCATGTCAGTCTTTCAGATGGTGACACATATTACCACCATACATTTACAATGGCTTACTGCTAGCATGTGTTATACTGGTGGGGGATTGTCTTTGGTACTGCAGTCGTGAGGGCTTGCACCTGTTATCAGCAGTAGTGGCCAATGGCCACCAGGTCTTACCTCAACATGCATACATACTGACCACTCTCACACATTATGAAACATACACCATCCTAACACATACATATCTGCATATTGTGCAAATGCTACAACCTATCCTTCTACCTTGGCCACCTCTGGGCATCTGTGCTCCACTCGTATTATACATACTCATACATGTTACTACATTTCTACAAAGTATTTGGAGGAACACACCTGAGTGTCACTACAGTTCTACACTGGACTGGGAGGCACACCTGACTGTTACTATATGTCTACATAGGTGTGGGGGGGCACACCTGATTGTTACTACATTTCTACACCAGATTGGGGGGCACACCTGACTGCTTCTACATGTCTACAAAGGATTGGGGGGGCACACCTGACTGTTTCTACATTTCTACACATGATTGGGGGCACACCTTACTGTTTCTACATATCTACATAGGATGGGGGCACACCTGGCACTTGCACACATTTGCTATGATTGTGCTGGTATGTGAGGTACTCCATTTCATTCTGTATTATAACCTATTCTACTGACTAGAGGCATATCAGTGTACTACAGGTCTTAGCTTTGGTTGTCCTACATATTAGTGTCTGACTTCCTACCCTTCAGAACTAACATCCCACTGCCTGACCTGCTGTAGTCTGTCTGTGTAGGCCTGGGGGGGAGGTTACCCATAGGCATCACTCAGAGGCCATAGCACAGACTCTGTTTGGGTTTGTCTACACCTGTCCTGCTGGCTGAGACTGTTGTTGGGTATGTGAACCTCTCTGACTGGCATGTGTGAGTCATATGGACACGCATGTCACCCAGCACATTTCCTGCAGTGTGTTTTTTCACCCTGTGTAGTACTGGCTACTATGGTGACTCCAGTATGTGTTACAGATGTCATGGTGCCACTATGGGTGTCTATTATCTGCTGTCATAACATTCAGCCACCCAATTCTCTTGCATGCTCACATCCATACCATAGATACAGGTAACGTCACATTCTACTCCATTTGGCAATTGGTAGGTTGATTGACTTACCCTGTGGATATGCCAGGACTGAGGATGGTGCTGGAGGGCTGCCTATGTCGGATGCACATAGTAAACTCCCTATACATGTTAGAGCACAGGGAGTGTCATGTTTGGCATCCCTTTTACTGTATGTGCGAGTCAGAGAGAGGTGTCATTCCCTGGATCCCTACTGTGTCAGTGTATGTGCTATGCATTGCCTCTTTGCCAAGGCATACTGGGCACATCTCTATCTGCCTACTGGGGCAGGCTCAGTTTGTTCCTCATCTGAGTCACTCTGTGCTTGTGCAGGCCTTGGCATTGGTTGGGGATGTGTGGCCCTGCCCCATGCTGTTCCTGCTGCAGCTGTTTCCACAGGATCATATTGTGTAGCATGGCACATACCATAACATTTTGAGTACATGTAGCTGGTGAGTACTTCAAAGCTCCACTGGATGTATCCAGGCACCGGAACCGTGACTTGAGCATCCCAAACACATGATCTATTATATGTCTGGTCTGTGTGTGTGCCTCATTATGGCGTTCTTATTCAGGTGTGTGTGCATTTCTGATGGGTGTCATCAGCCATGGCTCCAGTGTGTAACCAGCATCCCCCACTAGGTGACTGTAGGGGATGTCCCCATTGGCAAATCTCTGGTACAGCTGCATCAGATGCCAGATGTGGGAATCGTGATAGCTTCCAGGGCAGGCTGCACACACATTCATTATAATGCCCTGGGCATCACACACGACCTGACAGTTGATAGAGGGGAGGCCTCTGCAGCTGATGTAGGCCCTACCCTGATCACCGGGTGGTGCTTTGATGCATATGTGCATGCAGTCTATAGCACTCACTACCTCAGGGTATTTTGCTATTTGGTGGAAGAGATGCATATTTATGGCCAACACCTCATGGGTTTTGAGGAAATATACGTGCTTACTGGCATGTGCTGACATGGCATCCAGGAACTGGTAGACTACTCTGGATGCTGATGCCCGTGAGATCCCCATGATATCCCCAGTTAAGCTTTGGGAAGTACCTGTGTCTAGTATTCCTAGGCCTACACATACCTTGGTATCCACTGAGATGGGTTCCCCTCGGTCATTTCGGTGTGTTAGGCGTGGCCGGCACAGCTCAACAATTTGCTGTAGGAGGTCCATGTCCACCTTATAGCGCTCCACTATCTCCAGCTCATGTAGCCATTGGTAGGTTACCCTGGGTTTGTATACTCTTCTCTGTCTCCTCACTGTGGGTTGATCAGCAGCATTCACATCTGCACCACCCTCAGCCTCTTGCTCATGTTGTTCTAACGTGCCTGCTGCAGCCCCTATCATTTTGTAGTTTTGTTTGTTAAAGTTCCTCGCTTGTATACACTGGTGGTGTAGAGTATGGGAAAACCAGGAGGGGGGAGGTGTTTGCATAGTTTATCATAGTGTTCTGGGCTGGGATGGTCTGCTGCCTGTGTAATTGGCTGATTCTGATACATTTTACCTGCCAGCTATGCTAGTTCTCCTAGATTACCTTCCTACTACTGTTTGTCCTTCCCATTGCCTTGCTGTTTAAGGCCGGGGGCACACAACACAAACAGAGTGCTCAAATGTGCACAGAGCTGCTATTTCCTGCTTTAACTTTTTTTTTTCCTTTAAAACCCGGTTGTGTGGTGCGCACACCTGCTTAGGCAATGTAAAGAGTGCTAGGCAGACTCATACACACCCCTTTGCTTAGCTGTGCTTAGCTAGGAGCAAACCTGAGCCACAGGGCTCCAGTCCGCTTACAGTATGCCTGACACTCCCCCGCCCATGATGTCAGCTAACTCATAGGCTTGCACCAAGCTATTCCTAATCTTACACTGCTGGGACTTGACTAGCATGCTGGGGAAAACTGGGATTCACTATCCTTCCCCTCATTTGCATAGGATTGCCTGCTAATGCATAGTTACATATCTCACACTGAGCCTGCCCCCTTAGCAACCACTATTCATTGGCCATGTTGTCTTATGCTTACCACTAACTTTCATGGCAGGATAGTGATTTTAGTTAGAATGCTTATTTTAGGTTTATTTTATTATTTTCCCCCCGATCCCATTTGCACACCACTGCCCTACGCTTAAACAGCTAAGATCGGCTAAAAAAACTAAAAGTTGATTTTTTTTATTTTGTAAGTTGTTTGCAATGCCGGGTACATTTCTGCAGATTACACTAGTCCTGCATGGCTGGTTTCAAGATTCCTGGATCGCAATTTCACCTCATTTGAATGGATTTCTCCTGCAAATGGGGTGATTTGCATACAGGGGCTTAGTCCATGCAGGACTAGTGCAGGAGCACTCGTGCACGCCCTGCAGGCTGTTCCTAGATCTCACAGCAGACATATTGCCTGCTACAGCTCCTGCACTAATCCTGCATGCTGTGCAAGGCATGCAGAACCCGGGGAACAGTCTTCTGCTGAAGCATTGTGGTTATCATCCAGAGATGGTTTTAGTGCATCACAGCAGATACAGAGTTATTGTTTGTCTTTTCGGCTAACCCTGAAATAATAGTTCCAGCAGACTGGACTTTAAATAGACAATGACTCATCATGTGCATGGTGACAGAAATTAGGAGTTTATCCAGAAATTTTGATTTTATACTCACAGTCCTGTATTGTTACTTCCTCGACTTGTTTTGCATTTAAAAATATATATATATTTCATCAAAGTTTGTCCCCATGTTCTTAAGAAATGTTTGCATAGTTGTTTTCAAATGACTATTCCTGTCTTTGGACAAGCTATATTCAGACTACGTGGCACATTTTTGTTTAAACAGCTGTAGAAATATCCTGGCCTGGAAGCCATAATGATTCTGAGAGGTATTTTGAAAAAAAAAAGAAAGAAAGAAAGTGTACACATTTGAGAACAAAGATGACAACAGCCTTGATGCCAGACTTTACTAGTTATAGTCATGTGTTATCTTTGGTATCACCATTATATTATTCTCTGAAATGATCAGCTTATCAAACTTTGTGATATATTCCTAGCTTAGGGGCATACCTGTCACCTGCTTTGCTGAATAATTCTGAACAAAGCCAAAAAATAATGAGTGAGGAAGGTCTGAAAATAGAGACAATTTTAAATATTGCTCTTATTAACTTTGAAATTTGTTACAATAACAGGTTTTGCATTAGTATATATTTTCTGTGGGATATGAAGTCTGAAATTCAGATTATCTGCTGTTATTTATTATTATTTACTGACATCAATCTTCATGTTGTTATGCCACAATTCTATTAGAGTGGGAAGGGTTACACAATTATGTATGCAAACGTTATATTAATCAGCATACAGATTTCTGGTTAATCATACCTACTTTTCATGGGCCTTTGTCCAGATGTTTGATGTTTCCAGGTTGAGAGGTATGGTAATCACACTGTAACATCAACTGGATGTATTTGGAGAGACGCTGCTATACCTGTATGTGACATTACGATCAATAGAGGCTAGTTGACTGGTGTGCATGGCATATATATATGCCACAATCCACACTGCCACAAATGTTACCCATGCCATTAATGTTGCCAAATGTATGTACTGTGTGCATTGCTTGAACAGGTATCACACATACATCTGGTGTAACAACTTGATGGGGTTTCTACCCCATCAGACTGTATTGTTTATACCACAAAAAGAATACCTAGGTATGGCCATTAAGATGTGTGACAGCTTACTGTGCAAAGGTGGTACACTTCAGTTACACATCCCTGGAATATGAAGAAAGGTGCATTGTACGCAGATATTGGTATGATGAAGGCTGTGAACTATGGAGGTATTATGGCCTGTGATGTGGATGTCCTTCACAAACTTAGTAGTTGTGTTAACATACAAGGGAGTAGTCAGTACTGTGGCCACATGCTGGTGGATGATCCACATACCATCTGCCCCAGGACACAGATCACATACCTATTGTTCTGATTATAGGGTGTGATGTCTACATTATACTATGGTTGTGTGTTTGCTTTCCTGATGTAACAAATCCCCCCATCTTTTTCTTTTTGTTGTCATGGCTGTGGCAGCAATCTTTGGCATGCATTGATAATCTCTGTATTATACTAATATCACAGTTAAAGTCAATGATTGCCCATACTCTGTAGTCCTTCAGATAGCTGTTTGAACACAGGAAGTGCATGTCATTTGTGATGTCTGTGACTTAAATAATGGAAAGGAAAGGGCCTAGCAGACAACCCTGATGTACAGACCTGATCACCGGACCTGAGATAAAGTTCACTTCACACATGTCAACATATTTCAGTGCCATGTATGTGATACAGTGCTCCCCCCACTTGATGATATAGGTGTTTATGGCCACATCTGACAGTGCTGAGTGAATACCTCAGTGTGGATTTGTGTCAAATGTTTTGGGCTTGTCAAGTTCAAGAAGATGATAATGTCATAATCCATGCCCTAGATGAACTCTATGAGGACATCTAACAGACATGATGTAGCATTAACAGTTCACACAGGTCTGTTGCACGCAGCCAGGATATTACTTATGTTCATTTAGTAAAAGGTCCACAATGACATGTTGGTCTACCTTACAGATGAGGAGAGTCAAGATGTGTCTATACATGCATGCACCGGGTGCTGTGCCCCCCCCCCAACTCAGATGGATGCATGCTGATGTACACCCTTCTACAGGAACATAGTCTATGAGGAGGGTGTATTGAAGTGTGTATTCAACTGTTTCAGGAAGGTGTATGTGCTGAGTCATGTGATATGGGATCTGTGATGTTGTCATAGCCCATTTATTCTGAGTGATAGGCCTGGATGAATGTAAGACAGTGCATATTGGCTATCCTAATGTGACCCAGTGTTTGAACACAATCCTATGCAGCTATCGTTAAGAAACTCTCCCAGCTGTGGATTAACCATTACGTCAGTAGATGCGTAACCGATTGCATCACTGACACAATACATATGGTGGAAGTTGGTGAATCAACCTGTACCAGTAGAGCTGTCACCACTGGCATACCCCAGGGATCTGTGCTTGGCCCTTTACTGTTTGAAATCTATTTCTTGACAGCTCAAGCTAAAGTATATGGCCTTTGGCTTACCGCATTTCCTGATTCTGGTATTCTGGGTGCAATCACTGAATCCACCTATGATGATAACATACTACAGTAAGGGCTAACATAGACAAATGATTGGTGACAAAGCCACACAGTCTAAAAATAAATGCAAAAATGTTACTTGAAACAATTCAAAAATATAAATTTGAAACAAACAAGTAAGACCGACTGACCCAAAATAACATTTAATGAACTCTAGCGCCTTGGCACATACCTTCAAGGAGTTATATAAAGGTCACTCTAAAATTCACATTCCTTTTACAGGGAAAAGTTAAAAGCAATTCATCAATAATACAATCTTTATATAAGTTAATTATGCAATAAGCTCAGTTTAAAATAATTACATCGGACATTTCCAATTATATTCTGAACTCAGACCACTCAGTACTAAAGTGTCGTATTTTAAAATATCTCTAATTTCTTTATACAATAATTTCTGCTTAAGTAAATTATAATGCCCAAATCTGACCTTTGTTTGTTCTAAGGCAGTGCCCTGTAATAAGGAAACATCACTACAACGATACTGCTTAAAATGCATGGCAGTTTGACTTTCTATTTTTTGTCTCTTTATCTCTCTAATGTGTTCTTGTAATCTACATTTAAAAGCCCTCTTGCTTTCAACTATATAGAACAAATTACATGGACATTTGAGAGAATACACGATACTCTTTGTATTATATGTAAACGGCTTATTAGGATAAAATGTAAGACTGTTAATTCTATCAAATATCCTAACTATATGTTTGCAACTGCAGCACAAGGGGAGGCACCCCTACTAAAATTATTCATATATATATACATTTTGTTAGAAGAAGAAACATAGCAACTATGAACTAACATACCTCCTAAATTACATCCTTGTTTATAAGAAATCAAGGGTATATTACTTATTAACCCAGAAAAATCTTTTTGCTTTATTAAAATTGCCAGTAGTATTTTAATAACTTAATCATTCCATCTGAAAAAAATATTGCATGCCATTACAAAATAAATGTGTTTCTTATGTTTCTTATGCTTATTCGCCATGTTTTTCTTATTGTTGTCTCTAACCTCTAAACTTCTATTCTCATATTTAATTTTATCTCCCTCAATGACTTCATTAAAAGAATCCATCACCACTTGTTTATCATAGCCTCTCCTAATGAACATAACAATAGTGCTATTGGCCTCATTATAAAAATCTGATTCATCATTACAAAGTCTATGAAGGTATAATAATTCACCATAAGGTAACACAGAGATCAAATGTGGAGGATGACAACTACAAACTTCTATAGATTTCCTGTATATACTAATCTTTATTTCTATATGTCTTTACACGTACTGAGGCACTTAGTTCATTAATCTTTATTTTGAGTCAGTTGGTCTTAGTCATTTGTTTCAAATGCAAAAATGTGTCTTTATTTTGTCCTTCTTCAAAGTGGAATTTCCTGGTAATTACAAAATTCACAACAGTCCTGCTATGCTGAAACCCAGTGATGCAAGCACCGGGAACACACATAGATAGCAATCTGAACTTCGACCACCAAGTACCCACACTGGTATAGAAAGCCTATGCTGTGCACATCATAAATCATGCGATTGTATTCATATCTGAGGATTACATTGCAGCACTGTATTGAAACCTCATCAGAACACCAATAGATTATAATGCTCTCTATTGCATGTACCTCTCCAGGCACATGCAACAGATGGACAGACTCCAGGGGTTTCTCACCAAGAAAACACAGAGCATACAAACCATGCCATGATGTATGTGGATAGACTGAAAGCCATGTCACTGTAATCTGGATCATATAGACTAAGTTGACTTCTGCCTGGCCTCCAGGCCAGTCTCTGACCCTGCCCTGGTGGGAATAGTGCACATCCATAAATCAGATATAGCTGATGACAACAGCAGTGTCTGGTGAGAAGAATATGGTAATAGCAGTGTCCCACATACATGCTGGTGTAAAAGGCTCTCTGTAATGTCAAGCAAGAGTACACACACACACACACACACACACACACACACACACACACACACACACACACACACACACACACACACACACACACACACCAGTTGATTACAGTGAGAGCAGAACATCTACCTTTTTAAGTACACAGACCACAGAACTCAGTATTTAAGGCAAGCGCCATGCTCAAGTCTGACTGAGAGTGTCTTGGACAACACTTTATAACTGATGCCATCAGCAGTGTCTGGTAAGGAGAATATAGTAATAAAAGTGTCCCACATGCTGGTGTAAAAGGCTCTTTCTAATGTCAAGCAAGTGCACAAACATACACACGCACACGCAAACACTCACACACACACACACACACACACACACACACACACACACACACACACACACACACACACCAGTTGATTGCAACGAGAACAGGGACATGGAACAACAGTAAAAATGTCTGGAATGTCCTGTATTAGAACCCAGGACCATTTGTATGGCATTCCTACATTTAAAACTGTTTCCACAAGAATAGTGAACTAGCACTTGTCTATTTTATAGTTCATTGCTCTAAAATGCTGTGTCACAACAGGAAAACTAAGTTGTAAACCCTGTACTAAAACCCAGGACCATCTGTAGTCCAGCTCTATACTTAACACCTGCTGCCACAGGACTAGTGACATGGAATTTCCATAAAGTCCTATTCATTTATAAGTTCTCTGTGTCAACCACAGCACAATAAATAAATAAATAAATAAAAATAAAAAATACATTTACTAAATTTATGAAAGTTGTTACAAATCAAACTGTGCCTGGCAAGTGAATTATTGTGATCTTTGTTTTTAATAGCACATACATGTTCAGCAATCCTACAACTCAGCCTTCTACTTGTTTTACCAACATAGAAGCTGCTACAGCTGACACAGCCGGCCAGGCATACTAACCCCTCAGTACTACAACTAAATTTATCTTTAGAAGTAAATGTAAAACAAATTTCGTACATTTAGTTTTTTCGTGTTGGAAAAAGTAGACTGTAGAACATTTGTCGATGAATTTAATCATTATCTTGAATTTATAGAGCTTAAATGGCAAGTGTTTCTACATGCTGATGTGACACAAGGGCTAAATGGAACTATTTCATTGAAAAGTTTCTTGAGATTTAAGTGTATCTAGAACATACATTCAACATTGGTAAATGTACTTTTTTATTTTTATTTTTAATATTTTTGTCATTATTTTTTTCTTAAAGTTCATGTACTTATGATTTTGATGTTTGATTGCTAATTATAATAATTGTTCTTACTATGATGTTATTGGTTGATTTTGTGATGTCATGGTTTTATTTGATTAGAAGGAGTGTTGCCAATGTGTATTTTATTCTGATGAAGTTCTATATGTAAATAGAATGAAAGTGCTTAATCTACTTTCATGGTGTTGTGTGATTATTTCATGCTCCAGATACATTTGGTTTATTTATTTCTTCAGTTTTTTTGGTTGTACCTTATTCCGCTTGTTTTTTATTAAAATGTGACATTTGCCTGTTCTTTTGGAGGTGAGGCAGCAAAGCTGCATTTCTGTTTTGACACAAACAAGGATATGTTGCTATTGTTACTCTCCCTTTTTTGCATCCAGACATGCTTTGTGTGTGAATGTAATATGTTACAAGTACAGAATTCCTCTTGCTCATATTTCAAATATCTAGACTGTTTAATATTTCTCCAGTGGGTAATACTGAAATGCTACCTTTTTTGTTTGATCTGGGAACAGGTATTTTTTGGTTATGCCATACTTATGTGTATTATCCTTCTGTTCAGTTTTAGGACACCTAGGACCATGGCACCCAGGTGTCTCAATCCCTGAAAAACCCTCTTCAGTGACCCTGAGAATCAGGTCATTGTGGAAGCTTTTAGGCAACATGGTGCCTTTCTGCTTGACAGGAAACATGGAAATATGGCAGACAGAATGCAAATTTGGCAGCAGATAATTGTAGATGTAAATGCAGTAGGTAGCCACAGCAAGACATATGATCAGGTGCACCATAGGGCCACTGACATGATCTCATCTACATGGAGGAGAGCAGCTGCCGTGGCCCGTGATCGGATGGGTACTGCGGGAGTTGCTACAGACCCATCAATAACAGCAAATGAAGCAAGCAGATCCAGATAGCTCCCAGGAACAGCATATTCTTGACATTGATGCTACTGTTTCAGGGACAGCAAGTATGTCCCAGGAGGTGGTTTCAGTTAGCCATATGTATCTTATTTATTTATTTAATTGACATCTGTTATTCTTGTACAGTAAAATATTTACATCAATACATTAGTCCTGATTAACAAGAAATTGGTTGGGAGATTGTAGATTGCTACAGTTAACTACACATTCTGATTGATTACACATGGGGTTAGGTTAGACTTGTCATCCAAGTTGTTGTTGAAAGCATAGTTAATAGACATATAAAGGGGAAAATGTTTTACCACCTGTGTTACTGTTAATTGTGATGATGTTGTCCTTAACTTTTATAGGTTCATAGATTCATAGGTAGGTACTAAGCTATCAGCCCAAGGGCCTACGTAAGCCTAGTCAGCAAGGTATCAAGCTTACGCGACCCAATAAAGTTATTTTCCTGTGCCACTGTCCAGCAGAGACACAGAAGTGATCCCCGGGGTGTATTTCCTATTTCCCATCCACTCATCAAGATTTTTCTTGAAGAGTGCTAATGAAGAACTTTGCTTGACATAGATGGGTAGCTTGTTCCAGAGTATAGGAAGTCTCTGGGCCCAGAATCTATCCCTCCAGCATGTCCTGTTTATTGGGGTGACAAGGTATAGGTCCCTAGAGCGTGTAGCTTGGAGGGATTGGGATTTCTTTAGGTGTAGCATGTCCAACAGCTCTGGGTTTGACATAGCTTTATATGTCAGGCAGAGATCACCTCGGAGTAGGCGATATGCTACGGAGTAAAGCTGGAGTTTTTTGAGGCGGTCAGTGTAGGGCATTTGTTTGAGGCCAGTAATCCTCTTTGTGAGGTACTTCTGTGGCCTTTCCAGCTGCTGCAGATGTCTTGTGAGGTACATTCCAAAAGGGGCGTTGTACTCTATAATGGGTCTAATGAGTGACGAATAGAGGGGAACAATTACCTCTTTTTTCCTTGATGAGAACCCTTTTATGATAAGGTGTGCCATGTAGAAGGACTTCCTGACTACTGTGGCGATGTGACTATCAAAGGAGAGACTACTGTCCACCTGGGATCCATGATCTCTTATCACGCATTCGGTGTTAAGTAGATTGCTGCCTATGTGGTAGTTCATGGGTACATAGATTTTACCAAAGGGGATGACACTGCACTTTTTGGCATTGAGCTTGAAGCCATGGCTCTGACACCGGACATCTGTCTCAGTGAGGCCCTTTTGTAGGATGTCCACATCATTTGGGGACTTGACTATGGCTCCTAGTTTGCAGTCATCTGCGAACTGCATCAGCCAGAGGCCTTCTTTTGCTTAACTTCTTCCAGGACCATCCAGCACAGAGAGCCTACAATCATCTGCACATGATAAGACAGACATTTTTATGTCAATACAATGTGATGTTGGTGTCAGGACTGTTGTGTGTACTGCTGCACTGTCTGTAACAGTGGCACCACTGTTAGTTTGTTAGCATATATTGGGCTATAGTAGTGTAGGTATTATTTTTTCCTGTGTCTGTTGCTTATTATCACAGGTGATCCTGACAGTAGAAGTGTGGGACGTCTACCACCTGATGTCAGAATATCAGCAGACTCTGATGATGATAGTGGCCAAACAGATGCAGAGTTGGGGTACAGAGGTTGAATCTAACACTGAGGTTAGCTTACAGCCATCCCCTGTAATTCCATCAGACACAGCCAGTAGGCCTAAGCCTACCCATTTCAGTGAGCTCTCCAATACTGGACAGGTGGAGAGTGAGACAATAGATCAGGGAAGTGTGGTTATTGTGGCTTCAGTGCCTGTTGACTCTGGCCATAGCCAAAGTTTGGGTGAGGTGCCATGTAGAAGGGTTGTTGGGGTACTTGGAGGAGGTCTGCTGCCCATCCTCATGACTGGCATGAGATTTCTGCATATTCTTTGATTAACTTGTATTGCATGCCAGCAGGCCTGATTGTGAAAATGTAAATACGTTTAAAATGTTGAGTCTTTCCCTGTTTAAACAGAATGCTTAAAGAATCTGTCACTGCTTTGACAGACTTCTAACTACTCATGTTTGAGAGAGACATTCTAAAGTACAAAACTGTGGAGAATCAGCTGAGCAGTGAGTGATATAACTGGAATGTTCCTTGTTGCTAGGAAATGATTTAAACAGCTGATTGACAGAAAAAGAATCTTTTTACAGCTAACTATTATATTTTGAAAATAGATAGTTGAGACTTAGAAGCTGTACAGTGTGTCAAGTACGGAGCAGTCAGTGAATACCAAAAAAAGAGAACTAACCAAAAAAACTATAAGCTTGCCTTGACCTTGCTATTATATCTTAGAGTAGATTAGGGACAGTATTTTTTAGTTAGATCAGGAAAGTTTAGTTAGTAAGCTCGAGTTTTTCTTGAATAATGGACTTCTGTTCTGCAGTTTGATTTACATTTCTGGTGATTGAATTTTAATATCTATTGAGAGTTATTAATTTTTAATTTTGTAATCATTTTTACATATTATTAAATGTTTTTCATTATTTTACATTGTGGCTGGAAACTAGTGTTTTTATTTAGAAATTAGAGTAGAGGGGTGCCTTCTGTGTGGAGTCTGCATGTCCTCCCTGTGGTCGTGTGGGTTTCCTCTGGGTGCTCCGGTTTCCTCCCACATCCCAAAGACATACAGTACGTGGATTGGGCACTCTAAATTGGCCCTAGGCATGAGTGTGCACATGTGTGTGCCTTCTGTAAAAGTTTGGGTGCCGGACTGGCAACTCGACACCGTAAAACTCCGCTGCCAATCATGAGCGGACAGGTGAGCCGCTGTGGCGACCCCTAACCGGGAAAAGCCGAAAGAAGAAGAAGAGAGCTTCTACTTGTTTGATACTCCCCAGGTCACCCCAAGGCCTGGATGTTCTGGTCATAGCTATTATTGATTTTGATAATTAGTTTTCATAATTGGACACCCCATTTGAAAGGCATGAAGACCTTCTGATTGGTAGCAGTGTTTCTGTATTTATTTTGGAAAAGAGACACAGATGAAAATCTGTCTCAGGCTTTCTTAAAAGTGTTGGATATGTGAGATTTTGAGAGTGAGTGCATCACAGGTTTTAAACTGGGACACTTTGCTCTGAAGTCTGTAGTAAGAAAATACATTGGGTGGATAGAAGTATATAGTCCAGTCTCAGGAAAAATATAGCGTGTTCCTTTGTGCGCTTAGGGAAAAATTGTGAAATATTACTTCTGTTTAAGTGAGGATTAAAGCTCCTTAATTACTGACCCAGGATAGTAAGGGATATCTGACTAACTGTTAGCAGTCTGGTTGGATATAGCCAGATGTCACATTAATTGGTGTTAGCTGTGGAATTTTTTAATTGGATTCCAGTAGCCTGTGGGTAGTTGTCATTAAGGTGTGCACTCTTGATAGCCACAAGGTAAACATTCAGAATTTCAATCCACCAAAGTTGTATTTGTTTTTTAGTTAGTCAGAGATAGCAGGCAAGGATGTCAGCAGAAGATTTTGTCAAACTGACAAAGATCCAGTTGGCTAAGGAGTGTAAAGCCAGATGATTGGTGCATGCCAACCTGACCAAGGAAGCAATGATTTCAGCCTTACTTGCAGCACCAGCTCACACCAGCCATTCAGAGGATATCCAGTTTGGTGTTGGTGATGTTCAGCCTGCCAAGATGGGACCATAAACATTTTCATTGGAGGACCTGAGAATCCATCTGGAGTTAGAGAGACTGTGACTGGAGGCCAAACATCTAGAGACTGATGAGAGACTGCGCCAAGAGGCCAAATGTCTAGAGACTGAGGGGAAACTGCACTGGGAAGCCAACAACATGAACTGGAGGTCAGACATTTAAGCCAAGGAGAATGAGAGACAGTGCTGGCATGAAGTGGAGCGTCTTCCCCTTTGAGAGGTCAAGGAGGTAATGGGGAAGGGAATAACTGGACCACAGAAGATATAAAGGTCAGTTAGCTTTTTCCTCAGTACAAGGATGGAGATAACTTTGATAGTTTTATTCATATTTTTCAGAGGGTATGTAGACAATATGATGCTGACTGTGTGGTATGGGTTTGGCTTCTGACTCCCTTACTCCATGGTAAATCTGTTCAGGCTGTAGCAAAGTTAAATGATGTAGATTGTTTGAATTATGAAAAACTGAAATGTTGCTTGCTTGTCTGTTTCAAACTTACCCCTGAATCTTATAGGAGAAAAGTTTTGTGAACACAGATACAAGGTAGACGAAAGTGTACATGATTATATTGCTGACTTAAGTACTTACTTTCACAGTTGGGTGAGTCAGGTCACCACTTTTGATGGACTGGCAGACCTTTTGGTGAGGGAACAAGCCCTCAGTACTTTGCCTGATGACATCAGAGTATGGTTAGCAGACCGTGAGTGCAACTCTGCAAAGGGGTTGGGTAGAAAAGGGGATCTCTACTTGGCAAGTAGAGCAACACTGCATAAGAAAGGGATACCCAGTGCTGCACATAGACATAAGGGAACTTATGGGTGGCAGTCTAAACTACTCCAACCGAGTGGGCCAGCAATGGGGAAAATAATAATCCAAGTGCATGGCTAGGGATTAGATGTTTCAATTGTAACCAGAGGCCACACATAGCAGTCAAATATCCATTGAGGCAAGGTGAATAACAGAACATGAGGGAGCCAGCAAGTGGTAATGACAAACTGCCAGTGGTAAATTGTTTAGAAGCAACTGGGGCACCAAATTATCACCAAAATTTATATCCAGTCTTAGTAGATGGTAAACAGGTAACAGCTAAGAGGTACACAGCTACTGATATAACCATTGTGAGGCCTGCAGTGGTTAGAGAAGAACAGTACTTGCTTGGGCAGTCCACTTCAGTCAGAGCACTGGGAGGGACCCCATTCCACATACCTTTGACTAGGGTTCATCTTGACTGGGAAGGTGGAAGAGGAAGCAAGCAAGTAGGTGTGTTTGAGGATATTCCTGCAGATGTCCTGAGAGGGAATGACTTTGATGATGCAGTACCTTGTGTACATGCAGTGACATGCAGTCAGGCTTGGAGAAAGGCATGTAGGTCCGGTAGTCTGAGAGAGACCCAGAAAGATCTCATACCAGAAGCAGGGACTGGCGTGGTGGCTGTTTCAGAGAAGGTGCTATCTGGTAGCAGTATGTCTGAATTTGAGCCACAGCTGCTGGTGGATACAGGTACTGATGTTCCCTTGGACACAGTGACTGCAAGGATGGAAGTGAGTGGTGGTACCCAGAGTGACACCAAGGTACAGCTGTCAGAAGTGACTAGGCATCCAGCAGAAGGGAGCTGGGGAAGGTCACAAAGGTAGAGTTGAGACAGGCTCAAATTATGGCTCCTATATTACAAAGCTTGAGGGAGATAGCTAAGGAGGGAACTGAGGCTCAAGGAAGAGGGGAGTCTGTATACTGCAACAAAGATTTGTTGTATAGAGAATGGACAACTGGGGAAGGGCTAGAAGGTGATACGGCAGTTGGTAATGCCTAGACCTTACTGTCTGCCACTCTGGCTCTGTTGTTTATTGAGGCAGAGAAGGTGGCAAATGCTTTGATAGAAATCTTCAGCAGAGTATGTTTTCCATGGGAAATACTGACTGACCGAGTTGCCAACTTCATGTCAGACCTGCTGACTTGTCTGTGGAAGCATCGTGGGGTGAAACATCTAAAGACAAGCCCCTACCATCCCCAGACTAATGGTATTGTGGAAATGTTAAACTCTACATTGAAGACTATGTTACAGGCATTTACAGACCAGTTCAAAAGGGAGTGGAACAAGAATTTGCCCCATCTGTTATTTGCATATAGAGAATACCACTGGAATCTTCAGGTTTTTCACTCTTTGAGTTGTTATATGGGCATAGAGTGAGGGAGCCTTTAGATTTAATCTGAGACAAGTGGAAAGGTGAGAGTGAATCTCGCAAAGAGTCTGCTGTGGCTTATGTTCTCAACTTTCAGACAAGACTTAAAGAGCTCATGGGTTTAGCTCAATAGAACCTAACAGTGGCTTAACAACAAAAGAAGGTGTGGTATGACAGGAATGCTCGGGGTCAAGAGTATGCTGAGGATTGAAGGTGATGGTACTTTTTCCTGTTAGACATAACAAGTTATAAGCAGCTTGGGAGGGACCCTTTGAGGTGATGAGGAAAATCAATGATGTGAGCTACATGGTAAATTTGGTAGGTATGAAACAAGAGCACAAAATGTACCATGTGAATTTGATGAAACCTTATCACGACAGGGAGATCCTAGTACTAAGCATTCGTAGAGGATGGCAGGAAGAGTCTGAAAGGGATGTGGTAACCGATCTTTTGGGTGAGGCTAGGATTGTGGAAGAGATTGCCATATCACTGCCATATCACTGCAGTTAATTCTTAATCAAGTCCAGGAGATAAAAACAGTATTGCAGGAATTTGGGGATATGTTCACAGGGGTATCAGGGTGTACTGACTTGGTGCAGCACAGTGTGGACACAGGACTCCAAAAACATATTAAGCAGACTCCTTATAGAGTACCTGAGAGAGTGAAGCAGACTCTGAAAGAAGAAATAAGGGAAATGCTAGAACGGGGGGGGGGGGAGGTAATTCAAGAGTCTAACAGTCCTTGGGCTTCCCCAGTAGTGTTAGTGCCAAAGAAGGATGGTAGCGTGAGATTCTGTGTAGACTACCGGAAATAAAATGGTTGCACAGAGTCAGATGCATACCCCATGTTGAGGACAGACAAAGCCCTATAACAGCTGGGTGGGGCTAAGTATCTGACTTTGATTTGACTAAGGGGTACTAGCAGGTACCCTTGACTTCTGCTGCTACAGAAAGGTCAGCTTTTGTAGCCCCTTACGGATTGTATGAATTTACTACAATGCCTTCTGGAATGAAAAATGCCCCAGCAACTTTCCAGAGGCTGGTAAACTGTATCCTGTTAGGAGCAGGGGAATATGCTCTAGCATAATTGGATAGCATTGCCATTTACAGCATGGATGGCATTGCCATATTACATGTGAGAGAGGTATTGGATAGATTAAGTAGAGCGGGATTAACTATTAAACCCAGTAAGTGTCAAGTGGGTATGGCAGAGGTCACTTACACAGGACACAGAGTGGGAAGTGGTAAAATTAGGCCAAAACCTGTCAAGGTGGAAGCTATCCAAGCATGACCAGATCCTGTTACAAAGAAATAAATGAGAGCATTTCTAAGGACAGCAGGGTACTATAGGAAGTGTGTGCCCAATTATAGTACCATAGATGTACCCCTTACTCACCTAATAAGAAGAATAAACCAGACAAGGTAGTGTGGACCACAGACCATGAACAGACATTCCAAAAGCTAAAAGAGACTTTGGGAGGACCCCCTGTGTTAGATTACAAGAAACAATTTATTGTACAGGTAGATGTTTTGAATTATGGCATGGGGGTTGTGTTCAGCCAAGTCTTCAAAGATGAAGAAGAGGATCCAGTGATTTATCTGAGCTGTAGACTCCCAACCTAGAGAAGAGCATTATGCAGCTATGGAGAAAGAGTGTTTGGCCATAGCGTGGACATTGCAAAAGCTGAAGCCCTATCTTTATGGGATAACATTCACTGAACTCATGGATCATAATCCTCTAACATGGCTTAATAGGGTCAGTCAGCAGAATGCCAAGTTACTGAGGTGGAGTCTAAGATTGCAATCATATGATATGACCATACTACATCACAATGGGGTTAATAATGCCAATGAGGATGGATTGTCTAGAAAAGGAATTGGTTAATATTCCCAGGTAAACCCATTTTTCTCAAGCATCAGTTTTCAAGGGTAACTTGAAAAGCCATGCTTGAGTGATAAAGGAGGGGAGAAATGTGAAGAAACTGAAAACACTGTCATCTCTGTTAACATGTCTGGCACAAGATTTGTGCACATTCTTAGATTAACTTGTATTGTATGCCAGCATGACTGATTGCGAAAATGTAAACAAGTTTAAAATGTTGAGCCTTTACCTGTTTAAACAGAATGATTAAACAATCTGTCACTGCTTTGACACACATCTAACAGTGCATGTTTGAGAGAGACTTTGGGCAGGATTCACGAAGGCTTGCATGGAGTCTAAGAGTAGTGTAAGACTCCATGCAGCCTTCGCGATGCAGGAACAGCCCTAAAGTCCATGTAAGAGACCAGCTAAAACGTCTCATACACGGAGTGGGCATGGATATGCTAATCACCTCACTTGCAGCCGAAAGGCATGCAAATGAGGTAGATTAGCGATCCACGAAGCCCAAAGCAGCCCGTGTAAGAGCCGTTTTAGCTGCAGAAATGTACTCAGTTGACAACTGAGTACGTTTCTGCAAAAATCACAATGGAGCCATGTCAGCTCCAAATAAAGGGTGCATATGTGTCAGGCATATGTGGCCATTGGCAAGGTACCCCAATGCAAATATGAAAAATAAATTTTTAAACGGAGCGCAGCCCCGCGCAAATGGGTTGCGCTGTATAAAACATAAAAATGAAGGTTATAAACTCACAACTGTGGGTTTTATGCAATACATGGATTTACAATGCAGGGACCAGCAGACCAAAAACAACATGGCCATCATTTAGTGGTTGCTAAGGGGGGAAGCTGAGTCTAAGACATGTAACTAAGAATTAGTTGGCAATCTGATGTAAATGAGTGTTAGGATACTGAATTCCACTGTCACATAGCAAATGAGCACATTCTGAGTAGTGTAAGAGGATACATAAGGGGGAGGAATAGAGTAGGAGATAGGTGACATCACAGGGGGGAATGGTAGAAAGAAATGTAGTTCATTGGAGGTCAGTGTTACATGACAGATGTCAGACACATATCATGGAAAGAGGAGTGCCACAAGATAAGCATGGGAAAGTCAAGAAATGGAAGGTGTACACTGTTGCTTACACCAAAGTTTCTTGCTGGCGTCATGCGCGATGTGCGCACCATGAGGTGCGAGTAGGGCAGTGTGCGCGCGTGTAAGGCAGACTGAGCATGTGGGAGTGTGTTGGCAGACTTCTAAGAATGTTTGCGCTGGTGTGCGCGTGTTTTAACCCGAATAAGCAGATTCTGAACTGTGTAAGCATGTGTGCGCGCGTGTAAGCCACTGTGAGCGTGTTTCTGCTGGTATGCGCATTGCTCCTCCCTGGGGAAACAGAAAGGAAAAAAGGAAGCAACAGAATTAGTAGGAAGCTAGCAGGGAATACTGCTGGAGCTAGCAGGTGAAAACAATTAGAAGCAGGCAATTACATGGGCAGAATAGTAGCTCAGCCAAGCACTTAAAACTCTGCAAACAGCAGTGCAAGATGTTTCTCTCAAGAGACACTGCAAGACAGGAGTAAGCTAATAGAAGTGAAAACTGAAAAAGCTGAACTCAGAGCAGAAATGCTAGGGGCTGCCATAGCTGTCATAAGGAGACATAGGCAACTTGCTGAGGGTGGTGACAATGCAGATGGTGCCAGACAACCCACAGTGAGGAGACGGAGAAGAGTGTACAGGCCCAGGGTCACCTACCACGGGTTACATGAGCTAGAGATAGTAGAGCGCTATAGAGTGGACAGAGACCTCCTGCAGAAAATTGTCGAGCTGTGCAGGCCACGCCTCACACACAGAACCAACAGAGGGGAACCCGTCCCAGTGGAAACCAAGGTATGTGTTGGCCTAAGAATACTAGCAACAGGTACCTTCCAGAGACCAACTGGTGATATGATGGGGATATCACAGGCATCAGCCTCCAGGGTACTGCACCAGTTCCTGGATGCCATGTCAGCACATGTTGGTGATCATGTACATTTCCCCAATGCCCATGAGGTATTGGCCAGCAATATGCGTCTTTTCCAGCAAATAGCGGAATACCCTGAGGTAGTGGGTGCAATAGACTGCACGCACATATGCATCAAAGCACCAGCCGGTGAGCGGGGTAGGGCCTACATTAACCGCAAGGACTTCCCCTCCATCAACTGCCAGGTTGTGTGCGATGCCCAGGGCATAATAATGAATGTGTGTGCTGGCTGCCCTGGGAGCTACCATGATTCCCATATCTGGCATTTGACGCAGCTGTACCAGACATTTGCCAATGGGGACATCCCACATGGACACCTAGTGGGGGATGCAGGTTATGCACTGGAGCCGTGGCTGATGACACCCATCAGAAACGCACACACACCTGAACAGGAACGCCATAATGAGGCACACGCACAAACACATAATGTAATAGAGCGTGTGTTTGGGCTGCTCAAGTCATGGTTCCGGTGTCTGGACACATCTGGTGGAGCCTTGCAGTACTCACCAACTACATGTACCCAAATTGTCATGGTATGTGTTATGCTACATAATATGATCTTGGGAAAACAGCTGCAGCAGGACCAGCATAGGGCCGGGCCAAACAGCCCCCCACCATTGCCAAGGCCATCACAGGCAGAGCGTGACTCAGAGGTGGAACAACCTGAGCCTGCCCCAGTAGGCAGAAGGAGGCGTGCCCAGTATGCCCTGGCCTTGGCAAAGAGGCAATGCATAGCACATACACTGGCACAGTAGGAACCCTGGGAATGATACCCCTCTCTGACTCACTCATATAATAACAGGGATGCCTAAAATGACATAACCCACTCTCAAACATGTACAGGGAGTGTAGTATGTGCATCCGACAGAGGCAGCCCTGCAGCACCACCTGAGGCATGAATGCCATGTGTTAAGCAATGTAACACCATGTAGTATATGCACACTTGAGGACCCTGACTAACATCCTACCCTCACCAAGCATGATGCCACAATATGACGATGAGATGATCAATTGCAATAATTGGCTGAAGTATTGCAGTTAGTCAAAGGGGATCCAATGTTTGCCAGCCTTGGATGACATGCTGAGCATGACATGATGCTCCACCTGCTAGGGCTGGTGTGCACCTATCAGTGCAGGCCGTATGGATACTGGCAAAGGCTGTTGTTACCCACAGTGTGCCCTGAATAGGTAAGGCTCAAAACACAAACCCACCTCCATAGGTATCACAAGGGATAAGAACCTAGATGTAATGCTACCCAATGCCGGAAGTCTAAACTGCAAGATGCATGCAGTCTAAACTCACCCAGTATGGAGAATGTTGATATCTGTGTTGTAACAGAAAACTGGTCAAGGCTCACAACAGCATCCTAACACTACCAGGTAATACTGTGCTGTACAGCCTCAAAACATGGAACAAGCTGCAAAAGGAGGGTGACTAGCAATAATTGTCAAGGATAACCACACCCCCATGTTGGTACCACAACAAGAAGCAGCATGGACTAGCCACGGTCAAGTAACAGTGGTTAAAACTGCCTCCCAGTTTATAGCCTGCTACAGACTACTGTCCCAACACCAGGAACTGCACCTGGCCTATGTTGGAATACATGAATATATCAAGTCCTCCAAACCACATTATATTGGGTGACTGAAAATACCCAGACATAGACTGGGAGCATTATACTAGCTCCAACACTGTAGGACAAAAGTTCCTAGAATCCATAAACCAAAATGCCCAGGAACAACATACCACTCCCACAAGAGGGGTAAGCATACTGGATGTGATAATCAGCAACATGGGTACTGGATGGCAAGATGAGAAGTGTATCCCTCACTGGTAAGACCAGACTGTAGAGTAATCACACTGGTTATACACATCCTGACCACAGTTCCTGACCAGAAAACCACAGTAAAAAACATGTGTAAAGCAAAAGTTGCACTCCTCCAAACTGATGTGGAATCCATTAAAGGCCGTGTGCAGGTGCAAAATATGGGCCACACCTCAGAACCTGTTATACAGGCATTCCATGAACACTGCCAGGAATGCTTGGATTATGCAATCCTAAACTAAAACAAGACACAATACCATACACACAGGCATCTGGCATGGTGGATTCCAGCCATTACCAAACCATGCAAGAGAATGAGAAAGCTACTACATGATAGAGCAAACATAAAAAGGGAAGTAATCACTGATAAGTAGTATGGCAATAAAATATGTCCACACATACAATCCACTAAGGCCAGCAACAACAAGTTGAATCTGTGAATCTTGAGGCAATGTTACACCTGTCCCAAGTACACAGACAACCCTCAACTCCCCCCAAGAAATACAAATATATGTGAGAGATGCAACCATTTATCCAAACTGGAGGCTGAGCTCCCTCAACTCAGTACTGTCAAAACTAGTCAGGAGGAGAAGGTAACCACACACACCACAAACCCAGTCCCACATAGACCTATCACAACTGCAAACCAAAGACATAAACACAAAAAAACATTCCCGGAGGCCCGAATTACAAACACACCACACCAACAGAAGCCACCAAAGCAGACAACCAAGCAACCACAACCTCCAAACATAGCACATACAACACATAGTACACAAAGCTGGTGTGCCAAACAGTCACAGGCCAGAAGGAGAAACAACATGCCTGATACAGTTGTAATAGGTGACTCCATAGTGAGACACACTGCTGTCCCGCTCACCAGACTGAACAAGGGAAAGGGTACAGTAAGCTGCCTGTAGGCTGCTACAATACGCCACATAACACAAGTATGCAGGTCACCCCAAAGCAAGTAGAAATATGATGCAGTCATAGTCTATGCTGTTGTGAATGACCTGACATGTACCTCCCCGGACCACATGAAAAGAGACATAGATGAGCTCTCCGATTATGTAGTCCAGGCCGATATGACACTGACCGTTTGCAGCATCCTACCCTCACCAAGAATGATGCCACAGTACAAACACAGAATGATCAGCTTTAACAAGTGGCACAATTACTGGTGGCATTCCAAGGGGATCCAATGTCTGTCTGCTTGGGATGTCATGCTTGACAAGCCACGCTGCTGTTCCAGGGATGGCTTGAACCTGTTACCCCTGGGGGTCTGGATATTGGATAAGGCTTTTGCCACCTCCATAGAGCCTTTCGTAGGCAAGGCTGAAAAGACTAACCCACCACCCTAGAAAACATAAGTGGAAAGAAACATAAGGGTAATGCTGACCAATGCCAGATGTGTAAACCTCAATATGCATGCTCCCGTGGCCCTCCCCAGTATGGAGAACATCGATGTCTGTGCAGTGACAGAAACCTGCTGCAAGCCTCCTGACAGCACACCAGCACTACCAGGTTATACCACATATCATGCGTTATGGCCCCAAAACCTGGACCAAAACATAAAAGGAGTGAGTATCCATATTCAGCACAGACACCCATACGTCCAGGTAACTCACAATGCACAAAGCATTGGAGTCCACCCATGTGCAACTAACCATAGGCAAGACTGCTGTACAGTCTGTAGCATGCTACAGACCACACTCTCACACACAGGAACCCCACCCAGCCGTCCTGAAGACACTGGACAGTATGAATATCCCACCAAATACCAAACAAGGTACTCACAGATTAACACATAGGTGGTAAACCATTATGTATGGAAGGAGTAATCAGGGACCTAGGGACACAAGTGGACAGTAACATGTTATGTGACACTCACATTGCCAATGTGGCTAGGAAGACTGTCTATATTGGACACCGTATCATGAAAGGATTCACATCTACGTCAACAGAGGTCATTGTGCCCCTATACTGTTCTCTTATCAGACCCATAATCTAGTACAATGTCTCATTTGGGATGTACCTTACCTGACACCTGCAGCAGTTAGAAAGACCTCAAAGGTACCTCACCAAGAGGATAAAGGGTCTCAAATATATGTCATATGCTGCTGGCTGTAGACACCCCAGCTGAATGTAGTCACATACTGCCTACACAGAGGCATTGTATGTCTGTTGTACAAGGCCATGTCCAACGCAGGAGTAATGGACATGCTCCACCCCAGAAAACTCAAAGCCATCGGAGCTGTGAGAGTGAGAGATGTCAACCTCAACACATAATGAAATAGGATGTGCTGGAGGGACAGATACATAACCCAGAGGCTCCCCACACCTTGGAACAGAATCCCACTCCATGTTAGGCAGAGCCCCTCACTGACACTCTTCAACAGGAATCTTGCCAAGTGGATGGATGATCGTAGATGTACACTGGGGGTCTTCACTGTGTCACGTCCAGACTGAGGCACAGTAAAGTAAATCATAAATGGCCATAATATTCACATAGCAAGGGGTGGCGAAAGCCACACACACTCTGGCTAGGCTTATAAATGCCCTAGGGTGGATAGCCTAGTATGAACCTATGAACCTATGAAGATACAAATTGTATAGGACACTAAGGATAATCACAAGGCTTTCTCAACTGATGGTAGGAACCGTGTTGGGAATTCACAGATATGCTCTGAATCACACAAGTATTACAAACAACATACCAAACACACACACATATTGCCAACATACAACCTGACAGGTGCAGTGCAAACCCCCCCCCCCGAATGCAAAATATCTATCCCAGCAGACTGCTGGCCCCCTGACATTGCAGATGCTGAGGTAACAGCCAGCATCTACAAAGCAAAACACACAGCAGCAATGGTATGAGATAGTGTCCTGGGCTGAGTCCAACATGGACTCCAAGAAGAATGGAATGCCAAATCACACTACTGCTCAATGTCAGCCTTACCACAGGATATGTACCAAAAGAGCAGTGTACAACAACAGTGGTCCTTCTCAACAAAGGTGTTGCCTGAATGGATACTGCAAACTACCACCCCAGAATCCTGACAAGCTTGGTCTGCACAGCTATGGAAAGGATCAGCATGTACCGCAGACATAAAGATATTGGGGACCTACTGACACCGGACCCTACCCAGTGTGGCTTTCTTAAGTGCAGATCCTGCCCCTTAAACATGTTTGACTCATTGGAAACAGTCATTAAGGTCATTGATGAGGGCAATGTGGTCCATACAGCGTAGCTGGACCTTGCAAAGGCTTCCATACAATACCCTATGTGTTCATTATTGATATGCTCACCAGCTTAAATATAAACCCCTATGTCAGCAGAGGGGTTGCAAACCAGACCAAGGACAGAACTGACATGGTCAGACATGCTGAAGCCATGTCAGACTACAAACCAGATATAACTGGCATCCCACAAGGCTTGGTCCTGGGACCTCCCTTGTTTGGTATATATGTCCCATAGGTACAGGCCAACACGGAAGGACAGTGTCTGAACATGTTTGCAGAGGACTACAAACTGCCCACCATATCTGACCCTCCAGCTGACACAAGCATCCCACAAAAGGGCCACATAGAAACAGACAACTGGTGCCATAGCCATGTCAGCAAGCTAATTGCAGAAAAGTGTATAGTCAACTCCCGTGGATATACAGTAAGTGCCCACCAATTACCACATAGGTGTTAATCTATTACATACTTAACATGTAATGAGAGACCTGGGGACACAAGGTGATAGATATCCTGCATTGGACAAACATGTGGCTGTAGTGTTTACAGAAACATACCATATACCCACCTAATCATGAAGGTTGGCAGATCTAGATAAGGGGAGGTCATTGTGGCTCTGCAGTCATCTTTCATCAGTGTTACAATTGATTACAATAGCCCTGTGGGATGTACCTCAGCAGACACCTCCATCAACTGTAAAGTCCCCAAAAGTACCTCACCAGGAGTATCAAAGAGCTTGAACAGATGCCATGTGTTGCCTGATTAAACAAACTGCAGCTCCACACACTGCCATACTGCCCAACCAGAGGCAAGCTGTGCCTGATGTATAAAGCCATGTCCAAGCTGGAATCAATGAACATGCTGCACCTTGTACAATCTGAATGGCAGTGAGCTATGCACATGAGAGACCTGAAACCCAGCACTGACATACATAGGACAAGCTATACTGCATGATCCATAACACAAAAGCCACCCCCACTCATGAGTAAACTCCCAGTACAGGTTAGCCAGAGAGTCACTCATCGATTCTCCTCAAGAGGAATCTTGATGAGTGGATGGGAGATTGTAGGTTTACCCTGGGTATCACTGTTATGTCACAGGTAGACAGAGGCACAGTATACTAACCATGACATATGTCATGGAAAACTCCACTTACAATGTGTGTCGAAGGACAAACACACTCTCCGACTAGCATTAGAAATGGCCTAGGGCACATTACTAGTGTTTGCCAATGTAAACCTATGTTGTGGAATACACTACCAATGTTGGACAAGCCTGGTTTAAGTAGTTCATATCTGAACATAATGCAACATGGTCAGATGTGCACAACTGGCCCCTAACCAGGCTGTTGTGCTCACTATGGAAATGTAAAGCAGTGATAGGACTAAAGCCCAGGATACTGTCCACCACAGTGAAAGTACTGAACCAGTACACTATACAGTACTACAGTGTTAGGTCAGTATGAAAGGATGTTTACAACTGTATGCAAAGTATCCCATGCAAACCCTGCAGGCACAGTATAATCCCTGTTGTGTTCAGACACAAAGCAGTTGGACAGTAACTACACAACATGACACACAACACATAACCATAAATGGGAGATATTGTTGAAGTTCACACTCATCCACAAATGTGGTGGGCTGCAGAGTTCAACATATGGAAAGCTCACACTGGGCATGCTTGCACACTTTGATAAATGAGACATATGTCAGACAACATGCCATGGGAGGGCTGAACTGGGCATGCTCACACACTTAGGCCAAATCTCAGTTTAGCAGTTGGCCACACATATCTGGTATTTGTACGTGTTATTCCAGGAACCAACCACATTACAGCAATCTGTCCAGTGCACACAGTTAAATGACTACAGAGACATACGTGATATAGTGGATCCCTCCCATATTCAAACATCTTCCACAGATACACAAGTTGTTCATACAAACAGGGAATGCTATGGCAATACAGACCTACAAACAGTCTATCAGCAACAAATAATGTGTATCTGACAATTAAACATATGGGTGTAGAGGTCAACACTAGGCTGTTTGCCATAGGGAATGACAGCTTAGCCAGAGTGTGCTTGGCATCTGCCTCCCCAGTACAGTAGGCTACTGTGCCATTGTAAAGTAGGTCACATAAGGCACCGTGTGAGGCTAGTGTGCTGTGCCTCTGTCAAGCAGGGACACAGTGGAGATCCCAGGGTTTGAATTTGCTAAGCCACATCCATGTTGTTGGTGTGTGCTAGAAGAGGGTTGCTGAGGACCTCTAACAGTAAGTGGGCATCAATAACATACTGAGGGGAGCCTTATCTGCATTGTCTGGACAATTTCACTGTCAACACTGTGTCGTGATGATTATGAGGGATTGAAGTGTCGTGCCGGTACTGTTCAGAGATGTCCTCCCTCTGTGGGCTACTGCTCTACAATGTATTAGCTCACTCTGCCTGTTGGACAGCTCATATATGGCTGGTGTACACCTGACAGGTGTCCTGTTGTGGAGCAGTCATGGGTATATTTGGGATAGCATGATCAATGCAAACCTTCCACATGCTCATAGAATGCAATTGTCAAGGATTATTCAGAGTGGCCTGTATACTCCCCCAGCATGGGTCCTTTGAAGTCTTCCACCCCAGTCTTCACAAGTGTAAAGTCTGCTTTTGATAAATACAGTTTGTTTGCAGTGACAACCTTGCCTGGGGGTGGGGATGGGATATGGATGTCCAGGGAAAGGTGGGTATGGTCAGATATCAACAATGGTGGTCTACCTCTGGTGTGGACCAGTGAGTACCCATGTTGCAGATGGTCAGGTGCAATATGTATTCCCCCTTGTGGCTGTGGTGAGTGGTTCTGCCATAGCACATGAACTCACAAATTGTAGTGGCTGTAGGGTAATGTTGTAGAGGCCTGAGTAGTTCCCACACACAATATGCCTGTACCTGACGTTAACAACTGGAATGGTGTATGTGAACACCTGCATATCTTGGCACTGTTCCCTGGGAAGCAAAGTGTGTGTCCTGGATGTGGGAGGGGTGGTCTGGACTGGTTGTGTTGTGTGTTACAGGTCCTGTGGTCACGAAGCATGGTATAGAACATAACCTGCCAGTGCGATGTGCATATCTGACCCTGAAGTAGGTGGCTGCAAATGCATATATATGCTATCCCCCACCTGACAGGTAGTACTAGATGTACATACCTCTGTAGAAATAATGATGTCAGCACCCTATAAATACTGCAGGTGCAGAGCAGATGCCCAGTAATTCAGATAGTGCGCTTTGCTAATGCGTCTCCCGCAAGTGTCATAATATAGTTCGGTAGGGGTTTGAATCCTGCAAATGCTCAGTGGGTGAGCGGGGTTGGTGTGTGTGCAAGTCTGTGTGAGGTACATGTCCCTTTTGGCAACTAGGAGAACACACTACAGGATGCACATTCCTCTTTCTAAATGCTGATGATGTCAGCACCCTATAAGTATAGCAGGAGAAGGAAAACCTCCCAGTAATGCGAATAGCACGCTAAGCTAATGCGTCCGTCTCGACTGTCATAACATAGTTAGGTAGGGGTTTGAATCCTGCAAATGCTCAGTGTGTGTGGAGAGGGGTTAGTGTGAGTGCAAGTCTGTATGAAAGTAATGTCCCTTTTGGCAACTAGGAGAACACACTACAGGATGCACATTCCCCTTTCTAACCACTGATGATGTCAGCACCCTATAAGTACAGCAGGAGAAAGGAAGCATCCCAGTAATGCAAATAGCGTGCTCTGCTAATGCGTCCGTCTCGAGTGTCATAACATATTTAGGTAGGTGTTTGAATCCTGCAAATGCTCAGTGTGTGTGGAGGGGGGGTTAGGGTGTGTGCAAGTCTGTAAGAAAAAAATGTCCCTTTTGGCAACTAGTAGAACACACTACAGGATGCACATTCCCCTTTCTAAACACTGACGATGTCAGCACCCTATAAGTATAGCAGGAGAAGGGAAGCCTCCCAGTAATGCGAATAACACGCTCTGCTAATGTGTCCATCTTGAGTGTCATAACATAGTTAGGTAGGGGTTTCAATCCTGCAAATGTGTGTGGGGGGGATGGAAGTAGGGTGTGTGCAATTACATGTGTGAGAGAACTGACCCTTTTGCCAACCAGTACAACATACCAGCTGCTGCATATTCCAATCTCTACACAGAGATGATGTCAGCAACCTACAAGTACAGCGGAAGAGGGAAAATCTCCCAGTAATGCAAATAGCATGCTCTGCTACTGCGACTCTCACTACTGTCATAGCAAAGTTAGTTATGGCTTTGAATTCCACACATGCCACGTGTGCTTTTGTCACACAGAATGCCCATGTGTGTGGGTTGTTGTTCACAATAATGCATGACATCAATTAAACCAGTAATGGCAATGGACACAGATGATGTATGTGTGTGCCAAATACACATATGTACCTGTGACCTTCAATAGTTACCATGTCTGACGCCTGCCACATGTGAATACATGGTATTTGCACTGGATAACATTATGACTGTGGTCTTCTGTGCATGTGCTGCATGTGGTATGTGTATATACAGTGTGAGATGTATATGGTATCATCCTAGCAGCGAGGGATACACATCTGGTCTGGGGCATATAGTCTACATGTTGTTAAACAGGTGCTGCATGTTTTCACCTGTTGTGGGAGTGGTAACAAGTTGTTCCATAGCAATGCAGTGACTACATGCTAGGAACCTTTCAGCTAGGGTGTTGTAGCTACAGTAATTCATCAGCATTCAGTAATACATCAGCATTCCTGGTGAGGGTATGATGCCAACCAAGGTCAGGGTCATACCAGCCTGTGCCACATGCTCAGAGAGCCCTTCCATGTTCCCTATCATGTAGTCCAGGGAGGTACATCACAGGTCACCCATAGTGGCATGGACAATGACTGAGTCATATGTGTCCATGCCTCTGACTGACCTGTATGCTTGTGTTATGTGGTGGACCATAGTGCCCCACGGGCATATAACTGTGACCTTCACCTTGTCCAGCCTGGTGAGCGTGACCTCACTGTACTGGACAATAAAGGTACCTAACACAACTGTAGCAGGTGTGTTGTCTAGCCGTACAGGCTGTGACTGTTTGGCACACAGGATTTGTGTGCTATGTGTTATACGCGCTGTGTTCTGGCATAACATATGCCTGTGTGCCAGCTGCAGAGGTGTCTGCCGCTCAGGCAAGATGCTATTCTTAGGCTCCACGAATGGCCCAGTGTGTTCACGTGTTTGTATTGCTGTCAGTGTAGGTCTACATCAGACTGGTATTGTAGTCACTGTAGTATTTCATGCCACCTGACAGGTTAGGCCAGTACTGGGTTCAGAGTGCTTAGTCCCCAGTTTGGCTATGTGGTTGCATCTCATACATGTGTTGTACATCCATGTGTAAAGGAGAGGGTTGACTGTGTACATGTGGCAGCTGTGACATTGCCACATGACCCACATATTCCACAACTGTACCATAGAGGTGACTGACAAGTGACTTTTGCACATGCTACCATAGTATTGTGATTGCCATGGTGATTAACAGCACATAGGGCCAATGGGGAACAAGGTACATAGGTTCATAGGTTCAAAGGTTCATAGGTTCATACTAGGCTATCTGCCCTAGGGCATTTATAAACCTAGCCAGAATGTGTTTGGCTTTCGCCACCCATTGTAAATTTATCTTGCTATGCCCTTTTTCAAGGTTAGTATACTGTGCCTCTGTCTAAAAGTGACACAGAAGTGATACCCGGGGTAAACCTACGATGTCCCATCCACTCATCAAGATTCCTCTTGAAGAGAGTCAATGAGGGACTCTGCCTAACCTGGACTGGGATGATTTTATTCCAGAGTGAAGGGAGCCTCTGGGTTATGAATCTGTCCCTCCAGCATGTCCTATTTATTTCAGTGCTGAGGTTCAAGTCTCTCGAGCACGTAGCTCGATGGGATTTGGATATTCTGAGGTGCAGCATGCCCATTAATTCCGGGTTGGGCATGGCTTTATACGTCAGGCACAGATCACCTCTGAACAGGCAGTATGCCATTGAGTAGAGCTGGAGTTTCTTTAATCGGTCAGCATATGGCATCTGTTTGAGCCCTTTGATCCTCTTGGTGAGGTACTTTTGGGGTCTTTCCAGTTGCTGCAGGTGTCTGGTAAGGTACATCCCAACAGGGGCATTGTACTCAATTATGGGCCTGATGAGGGATGAGTAAAGAGGCACGATGTCCTCCCCTGATCTAGATGTGAATCCCTTCATGATGAGGTGGGCTATATAAAATGTTTTTCTAACCACTTTGGCCACGTGGTTGTCAAATGAGAGATTGCTATCAACTTGGGTCCCCAGGTCCCTAATTACTTCTTCTGTACTTAATGGATTACCACCTATGTGGTACATTGTGGGCACTTTGATTTTGCCAAAGGGGATGACTATACACTTTTTGGCATTCAGCTTGAGGCCATGGCTCTGGCACAAGTTGTCTGTTTCTATGAGGCCCTTTTGGAGGATGCTTGTGTCGGCTGGAGAGTCGATTATGGCGGCCAGTTTGCAGTCATCTGCGAATTTGAAAAGCCACAGTCCTTCCGTGTTGGCCTGTACCTCCGAGAAATATATACCGAACAAGAGAGGTCCCAGGACTGAGCCTTGTGGGACACCACTTGTAACTGGTTTGGAGTCTGACATGGCTCCAGCAATTCTAACCACGTGGGTTCTGTCCTTGAGTCAGTGTGCAATCCATCTAATGACATAGGGGTTTATATTTAAGCTGGTGAGCTTCTCTAGAATGCCTGAGTGGGGTATTGTATCGAAGGCTTTTGCGTGGTCCAGGAAGGCTTTGTGGACTACCTTCCCCTCGTCAATGGCCTTGGTGACTGTTTCAAAGAAATCAACCAGATTTAAGAGGCAGGATCTGCCCTTAACAAAGCCAAACTGGGTATGATCCAGTGTCTGTAGGTCCCCAATATCTTTATTTATGAGGTCCATGATGATCCTTTCCATAGCTTTACAGACCAAGCTAGTCAGGCTTATGGGGCGATAGTGTCCAGGATCCGTTGAGGCACCACCTTTATTGAGAGGGACCACTGTTGCTGTACGCCACTCTTTGGCCACATATCCTGTAGTAAGGCTGGGATTGAACAGTAGTTTTATGTTTGGGTGTAGCTCTTCTTGGAGTTCATGTAGGACACAGCCCGGGACACTGTCTGGTCCCATTGATGCTGTGTTTTCTGCTTTGGAGAGGGCGGCTCTTACCTGTGCATCTGAGATGTCATTGGGCAGCACTCTGCTGGGATAAATATTTGCCCTTTCAGTGTGGAGGGGGTGAGACGTTTGCGCTGAACCTGCCAGCTAGGATGTTGGCAATGTCTGTGGGTTGGGTGTTTCTTTTGACATTTTGGACTACCTCTGAGCATATCTGGGAATTACCACCCAGGTTCCTAACATAACTACAGAAAGCCTTGTGATTATCCTTAGTGTCCTGTGCAATTTCCTCTCGAAGCTGGCCTTAGACAATTTTATGAGTGCCCGTAGTTTTTGCTAATACTGATCAGTGATGCCTTCCCTTTTTGGGATTTTGCTGTATCATTTAGTAGCTTCCTCCTTCTATTGTATAGTTTGTTTATGGCTGGGGTAGGACATCGGCCTTTGGAGGATTGGGTCTTGGTTTTATTTGGGCTCGCATGATCCATGCAATCCTGAAGGTGTCCATAGAATGCATTTATAGGGGAATCTGCGGTCTGGGCCGTATTTTCCACAGGCCCGGGGGCTTTGAAGGTTTCCACCTCGGTTTTGAGGAGTGTGAATTTGTTTTAGAGAAGTTGTTCACTGTGGTTTTCTGGGCAGGGGGTGGGGTCGGGATGTGAATATCCAGTGAGATTAGTTTATGGTCTGATCTTACCAGTGAGGGATACACTTCTGGTCTGGAGCATAGAGTCCCCATGTTGGTGATGATCAGGTCCAGTATGTTTTCCCCTCTTGTGGGAGTGGTAACAAGTTGTTCCATAGCATTTGAGTTCATAAATTCTAGGAATCTTTGGGCTAGGTTGTTGGAGCTAGAGTCATGCTCCCAGTCTATGTTTGGGTAGTTGAAGTCGCCCAATATAATGGTGTTTGGAGAGACCTTCATATTTTCCACTGTTCTCAGGAAGGGCGAGTGCGGTTCTTGGGTTTGGGAGGGTGGTCTGTAGCAGGCTATAACCTGGAAGGCAGTTTTACCCACTGTTAGTTGCACATGGATAGTCTCTGATGCTTGGTGCTTTGCCACCAACCTGGAGGTGTGGGTATCTCTGATGAATATCGATACTCCCCCTCCTTTTGTGGTTCGGTCCAAGTTTTGGGGCTGAAAAGCATGGTATGAGGTATAACCTGGTAGTGCTGGGGTGCTCTTGGTAGCCCTGAACCAGGTATCTGTTACTGCACAGATATCGATGTTCTCCATGCTAAGGAGAGTTTCGAGTGCGTGCATCTTGAGGTTTAGACTTCTGGCGTTGAGTAGCATTACTCTTAGTTTCCTATCCCTTGTGATACCTATGGAGGTGGGTTTGTCTTTTGAGCCTTGCCTAACAAGGGCACTATGGGGTAGCAAGAGCATTTGCCAATATCCGAAAGCCCAGGGGTGACAGGTGCAAGCCGTCCCTAGCGAAGCAGGTGGTTCAACAGAAGGTGAGTATGTGAGGGTGTAGTGCCTGTGATTAGTTAGCAGTGGCATATATGACTGCTCACGTGGACAAATGCCAGGTAAGTCATATGCAATGTGTCACAGGCAACATACATGTGAACAGGACAAACAGTGATGTTCTGTCAAGTGAGACATGGACATACATATAGTAAGCTATGCAGATGTAACTAGGAGTCCACAGAAGCTCTGTAACTCTGCATTGCAGGTGGGATCAGTATTCCAGGGTAACTGCAAACAAACATGCATGCAAACAAAGCTACAGTAAGCAGGGCTGCATGTAGTTCATTGTACAACAAACAAGCTGTACCACTTCCAGTAGGTAACACTGCAAATATGCAGGCACTATGCACATGTACATGGAAATACACAGGTCAGATGGCTAGGGTCTAGTCTCAGCACACACAAGTGTACAGACCATGTACCGTCAGGATGTACAATAACTGGATGGAAACCCATGTGCTCATACCTGCAGTAATACACATGTCAAATAACAGACAATGAGCCTTCACTCAGTGGTTCCATACTTAGTAGGATGTATGCTACCTGGCCTGCCACCACAGTATCCCTGACATGTATGGGGACTCTCCCTCCTGTGACAGTTAGTTTTGTGTGTTGGGGCTGTCTAGCATGGTATGAGATGTGAGCTTGCAGTGCTAGGGTGCTCCTGTGTGTCCTGTACCATTCGTGTAGTACTGCACACATATCAACATCCTCTAACATCCGCATTGCGGAGTCCAGTGTGGGCAACATGCCACTTGCAGTTTACATGTCCATCATTGCATATTAATACTTTCATTACCTTATCCCCTGTGCTACCTATGTATGTAGCCTTCTGTTGACATCCTTACCACCAGTATGCCAACATGTGCAGATGATACACTGTGGTACTTACCATGGGTGTAGACAACAGTACATGACAATCATACCCTTACTGCATCAGGCATGCTGTGATATACCCACAATTATATCAGCACACAGTACTGTTAACAACATGATATTATTACTACACGTCTATGTAGTCACCCTGTACATCAGCAACATGTTAACCTGTTCCTGCACTGATGTTACAGATTGCAGGAGGTGGCACAGTTTCATCATATGCACAGGGTGTGAACTTGGTATGCCTGAGTCAGCCACTGATACCACCAATTGACATGTATGTGTATGTGTGTTGGTGAGGGACAGCAGTACAAGGTGGGGCAATGTTGATGCAGTGTGTGCGTGTATGCGGTAGCCCTAGGTGTTGTCAATTCGCATGTGTGTATGGATGCACACAGTTCCACCTCATGGCTGCCATATACTGGTGTTTGTGGACAGCCACAGACTGTACCTGCCAGGTCATACAGATCAGTGTCTCTGGCCATGGACATGGTACCTGTGCCTTGCAGGGGTGCTACTGACCGTATCCGGTACCAACCCAGACTGGGTACTGTCATCAGAAGCAGGTGTTTATTGACTGGACACAGATCTCTGTCGGGTCTGGCCAGAGCCATGTGCACGTGGTCTCCTGGGGCGGTCTGATGACAGCACAGACCCAGCATTGCTGGGGCTGCTGCTGGCACTATGGGGGTGGCCGTGGCCCTGTTGTCGTCCGCGACGACTGCCAGCTGCTGCTGTTGCTGGCATACACCGACGTCGATGCCTCAACCATCCACCATCACCCTGGCTCATGGACATGAAGTTGTGGAACCGGTCTAATATGTCCCCACAACGTCTGTCCATGACATCGGTGAAATTACGGATGGCAGCCGCAATGTCACGCATACTGTCAGTCATGGCTGTGCGACATGCTGTCAGCTCCCTCAGACCCTGTCTGGTGTACCGTTCCATACGTGACTGTGCCTGCATGACAGCCCGAAACATAGCTGAGGTTGTAAGACCTCTGTGGGCACATCTGACAGGGGCAGTACGCCCATGGATGCTCCCACGAGAACCCCTGGACATCTGTCTGTGTGGTACCATCTCAGGGCCATGCCCATGGCTGCTGTGTGGGGACACATGTGCCACAGATACCACATTACCCTGGTCAATGCCCACTGTATGCTGTCCATCACCTAGGGACATTGGTGACAACGGGTGTATTGGCAGGATAACTGTGCGCATTGATGAGGTTGACAGCTGTGTACTGTCAATTGGCTGACCAATGACGGACCCTGGCATACCTTTCTGTGCCATTACACAGATGTCATCATTATCAGTACCCATGGCACCTGATTCAGGTTCCCTGCTGCATGACACCAGAGCAGCACCAGAACCTGTGGGAGGGGAACAGGAAACCCAGTTTACAATGTCTACCCAATATTACCAGTGATGCACACATCCACACATGCACAGGTCCACACATGCACACATGCACACATGCACACGTGCACACATGCACACATGCACACATGCACATGTGCACAGGTGCACAGGTGCACACATGCACAGGTGCACACATGCACACATGCACACATGCACAGGTGCACACATGCACACTTGCACACATGCACACATGCACAGGTGCAGAGGTGCACACATGCACAGGTGCACACATGCACAGTTGCACACAGTTGTACACTACTCAGTATGAGAGATATCAACACACAGACACAGACACACCTGCATGCATACACAGAGCACTACTCAGTGAGCCTAATATTACCATTACTATCAAGACTATTAAAGGTATTGTTAATACACACTCACCAGCATGGATAGGCTGCATTGCTGTTACACCAGAGGGACCTGCAGAAGTGAGGAAACTAATGTCAGTGGGCACAAGTGTGCCATTGTTACTGAGTATGATACAGGTCAGTAGTACAACAGTCGCCTTTCACAGGTCAGCTGCTGATATTGAGGATATCACACTTGCACATTAAATACTATGATGACAGCTACAAACCAAGGACACAACTCACACATGCATTAACTACCAGTGTACACAACAGTCAACTATACATATGGCATATTACCTGCACGCTCATAGTCTTGCTGCGTGGCTCCAGCCTCCATCATAATGCATGTCTGCTGCTGTTGTTGTTGTTGGCGGGCTGGAGCCACTACACTCATGAGTAGTCCCTCCAGTCTGGTGAGTGGGGGATGTGTAGCCACCCCACCACCTGTGGCGACCTGTTGCCTGTGGATATCCGACGCACGCTGACAGACATTTCTGATTAAATCACTGCAGTGATGTCGTACCTGCTCATATGTCCTATTATGCGTGCCTATGTCATTTACCCGACGGACCAGGTCTTGCCACAGTGCAGCCCTCCCCTGCTGATTCTGGCTGGTGCGGGAAAAGAGTATTGCATAATCCCGCACCAGGCTCTGGTGTATCTCCTCATCCTCAGCTGCAGAGTAAGCTGGATTTCGTGGGTGAGCCATGGTCCTGAAAAAGGAAATAACATGATATCAGCAATATATGTCAGCAGAATTTGGCACACATACTACGCATGCTACTTGACTGCTGTGATACAACACATCTCATATATATAGCATCTGTCTGTCTATTGGTGGATACACATGTAAATGGCCAGGTATCAGTGCTCAGCCAGCAACTGTGCAACAGTACCTGGCACACTCCATACGACATACTACCAAACCCCAGCAGTCAGAACACTGATTCAGGTCCAGAGCACCTCCTCACTCTGGGGGTTTGTATCTAGGTACTGTATGGGGTACATCATCAACTACTGTGAGCTGACCACAAACTAATTGCCCTGAATATACATATCCCACATCCACCACCAGCACAAACGACTATAGTGAATAACATTGCAAATGCAAACTTTACACTTTGTAACAGTGACATGGTATCCTTTCAGCCCACTGAGCCAGTGGAAGACACAACCCACAATGCTGACCCCTTCACAAATGATTTCTACGGACATCTCCGAGAATGCATGGATCATGCAATCCCATATAAGACCAAGACACTCTCCACAAAGGGACAGCATCCTGTCTGGTGGACCCCAACCATAGACAGATTGTATTACAAAAGATAGAAGCTACTGCAAGACAGAGCATAATTCCATAAAGGGAAGGCATGTCTGATCAGCACTAGTAAGGAGCTATTTTCTCTCATACAAACATCCATGGGCAACTTTGAGAGGGAAATCAACAGGGACACTACAGATAACCACAAGGCCTTCTTCAGTTATGTTAGCAACCTGGTCAGAAACCCTCCACTATGCTCATAGTTAGTACACAACAACAAATAATTCACTGAACCCACAGATATTGGCAACATTGTGGCAGACAGGTTCAGTGCAGGCTTCCCCCCTCCCTCTCCCCCAAAATAAGACATAGTTAATCCCAGCTGACTGTAACCTCCCTGTCATCACAGATGTCCAGGTGAGAGCCACCCTCAGGAAAGCAGAATACACAACATGAATGGGACCTGATGGTATCCCCGGTTGCATGCTACATGAACTCCAAGAGGAGCTAAACACACATATAGAAGTGCTATGTCACACTAGCCTGACAACAGGATACGTACCTGTACACTGGCGCACAGCAGCAGTGGTTCCACTCCACGAAGGAGGCACCTCTACATACCAATACAATACAACACAATATAATACATTACAATACAATACTATACAATATGCTATTGCCCCTGGGACTACAGCAGCATACTGTTCTGCTACCCTGACCATTGTGACACATGTGATGTGATGGTACCTGCTGCTGTCAAACAGTTACACAGGGTGACTCATATGGCATATTACCTATCTGACTAACATTCAGCAGGGGTATATGTGACATGTACTCATGGGGAGTCTTGCTTCTTAACACTGTGTGGTTTATTGCAGGGTATGTCTTATCTGTGGGTAGGAACCTGTACCTCCACCATGTGCTCTCTATTGCAGTGGCACGGATGACACACAGCAGTCATTTGGGTTGTGGATGGTGTGAGGTGTTACTATGGTTGTTGGACATCTGTCATGGGTGTGACTTAAGTATGTAAATCCAGGAGTGGTAACCTCTATGTGGGTAGTATGTGTGTACTCTGTGGTGTTGTCAGTCACTGTGCATTGGTAATGTGTTTGAGTGCATTGTCACAGTGTTGTACATGTCACTGTGTCCTTCTCCATATCTGTAGCTGTCATGTGAGGTACATACCATGGCAGCCATTATGTGGTGTGGAGGGGTACACTGACCTACATGTTCGTAGCTGACACACCATGTCTGCTGACACATACTATCTGCAGGTATTCCAGGAATAGTGTGCCACTGTGAATATCATTGGGGAGACTATTGTACACATTTATGACCCTGTTCACCCCTGACACATGCAGTGGTGGGCAGCCAATCACATATCTGGTGGTTACTGGTGTAGGTGATTTGAAATGGGGTATGGTACTCCAGTTTTGACACTGGTGTTCACTCCATGCCTTTGTCACCAGGCACCTATTGCAATACATCTGTACACATGTGCCTCACTCAGAATATATATACATCTCTCTCTCTCTCTCTCTATATATATATATATATATATATATATATATATATATATATATGTATATAGATATATCTATATGTATATATATATATATATATATATATATATATATATATATATATATATATATATATATGTCTGTATACATATACACATATATATATATATATATTGATGTACATATATTGCTATAGATATGGAGAGAGGGGGGTGTGACAGAGAGGGGGTGAGAGTGACAGAGGGGCTGGGACAGGGGGAGTGTGAGATCGTCCTATACAGTCATACCTGTAGATAGTCAGATCTGACTGTCTATGTATATGTATCTACATATATCTATATCTGTATGTGTGTATTACATATATATGTTTGTACATATTCTATCTATCTACATCTTTCTATGTATTCCTACATCTCTCTCTATGTATGTATACATACATGCATATCATATATATATATATATATATATATATATATATATATATATATATATATATACATGCATACATATATTGACATACATACGTATCCATATGATAGATAGGTATATCAACATGTTTGTTTACCATACTGTATACACACACTAACATACTGCTAAACATACATAACTGTGAAACCTACTTTGTACATTGCACTACAACCTACATTCAACCTACATTGATATGTGCACATAGATGCTCTCACATACAAATGTATGTACAGCCTTCACTGATAGTTGCTGTATGTCCCCTGCCCTTTGCACATCTTCATATACATATGGATACAGACCAATGACACAAATGGAGGGTTCACAGTATGTAGACTTTTATAGTATTACATTACATTACCTGTGTTTGTCACAGCTGCTTGTGTTGCCGTCTGGTTTTGTGTCCTGCTGCTCCACTTGCCAGTTGTCAGCTTTCAGGTGGCTGTTGCTGACCAGTTTTGTTTGTGTATGTTTAATTTTGGTTTTCTCTTTCTCTCTCTCTCTCTCTATCTCTCTGTCTCTCACTACCTCCACAGGATGCAATGAAAGTATTGCATGTGTGGACTGGGAGTACAGCATGCTTTTGTAGGTATCTGCATATGTCCATGTGATGGCCTCTGCACCAATTGTTAGCCAGCATTTGCTAATTGCATGCAGCCAGTTGTGTACTGATTGCAGTTCTCACTGTGATTTCAGAACAGTGCTATAAAAAGGTATGTGAGATAGGCGTAGCCCTTTCAGATTTTAAGGGCAGGGACCATGCTGGTATGCTGTGGACACTGTTCTGTGAGTGTAAAGGTTAGTATCTCTCTCATATTTCCGGCTGTGTTGTAGATTAACATTTCTCCATTCATTTCTCCAGTTTCCTGTACTAAGTGTGTATGTACACTGACACCTAAGACTACTACTACTGTTAATGTGGGTGTGTGTGCTTTCCTGTGGGACATGTGGTGTAACTGGTGTATAGCAGTGTCTCTTGCACTTTGTTGCTATGGCTTCAATATTTGCCCTTTACAGTCACTACTTGTATGCTTGCTAGGTGTCTTGACTGTAGTGTGCTGCTGTGGCTTTCCTATTTTCCATGTACATTCACACCTTGGAATGCTTGCTATATCTGCTAGGGTGTTACAGCATGCAGTGTGGTCTGGACATGGTGTGGGCCTTGACATCTATTAGGGTATTTGAGTATGCTGCTGAGCAGGCCCCAGAGACTCTCAGGTGCATCTGTTATCTGCCTCATGGAATGGTACATATCAGTGGGGTACACCCATTAAATTGTCTGGTATTCTGCAGTTGTGACTGTGGGATAGCATGAGCATATGTATTAGTACACTATTTCTGCCGTGCAAGTGGTGCATACTTTCAGGACTTCATAGTTACCATTGCATGTGTTGTAACACCTTTCTGCCTCCTGTTTGTACATTTCACATGGAGTCTGTGGGGCATCCCTGTAACTCAGTCACTGTTGCTATGTCTAGGCTCTTAACTATTCAAATATGGCAGTGTCAGACCTCTCAAGTGTACAGATATTTGCAGGTTGTCCACATTTCTGCCTCATATTTTGGTCAATATCTCATGTACAGCTCTTTCTGGCAAATCACTCTGGGCTCAAGTCAGAATATAGTGACAAACATTTAAGTTTCAGACTTCATACCCTTCCAAACATCCAACAAAATGCAGAACCTGTTACTCTCTGAACTGTCTAAGTTTGTTGTAACATTATTTGGAATGTGTCCCTGGTTTTGGCCCTTTGCTCCACATATTTTATTACTTGGTCCGGATGTGTTCCTGTAACAGGTTGTGGGGTATGGGCAGTGATTATTCTGCTGTGAGTATGTGTGTGGCTTGCAAGGTGCTACAGTGACATTATTACCTACTAGCTACCAACTAGCATGGCTGTTTCTGTTCACACACTACTATTATAGAAATCCACTAGATTTGACAGTAAATATACATGACATGCTTTGTGTACTACACATCCTATATTCCCTTTACATTCATTCCTACTATTACATGATATATTTATTGTAGCACAGTGTTCTTATATAACAGTCATGGCTTAGTGGTAAGTCATGCAGACTACTGTTTCCAAGGTCCTGGGTTCAGGACTGACAGTGGGATTTTATTTTGCTTTTGAGCAGACTACAGGACCTGTCATTCAGAGTGACTAAGACACTTTTAAGCAGTTGTAACCGGGTTAGCACTGGTTTGCGCGGAGCTCACCCATGCGCACTGGCGTTCAGCTCCGCGCACACCCGCTTACAACCGCTTAAAAGTGCTTACTCGTGCGCACACCAGCGCCATTTTCTTTGAAAGAAATGAAAATGGGGAGACAGGAAAGTGGTGAAAAAAGGGTCACAAAGAGGGTAAGACAGTAGGGAAACAAGCTTGGGTTTTGCAGGAGGGATGTAGGTAAGGCCCATAGCTGCCCATTTCTTCATCAGCAACAGCTGTGCATATGTTTGTAATTTGGTGTGACATTTGAAACCTTCCACCCCTGAGAGAGGTGTAAGGACAACAATAATACTTGTTTTACAGCCAATCGTAATTGACAGTTTCCATGTCCAGCAGACATGTGTGCGAAATGGGCAGCTATGTATGTGGCGTAATTATTTTGTGGGTACAGAGTGCCCTTTTTTTTTTTTTTTTTCAGGTGAGAGTGGTATGTCAGGTAAAAGAAGTTGGTATAGCTGGGGAGGTAGGTTGGGTAGGTCAACAGACAAGACAAACAAGATGCATACAGGGACGGTGTATGACACGTGTGGGGGGGGTTACACAATTGACGAGGACGGATGTTTCGATATCCAGAGCCCATGAGCCCACAGATGGCAACAGTGGAACTGATATCCTCACCCATGGGCAGTTGCCACTATGCCTTCACTGCCCAGGACGGGGCTGTGCTGGGGGCTGTGTAGTCCGGGCAGCAGGCATGCCCGTTTGTTGTGCCACCTGTGCCTCAAGCTGGCGTAAGGGCCCAAGAACAGCTTCCTGGATCTCCCTACGCACCACAGACCAGACGCTATGGAGGGTGAGTGGTGGTTCTCCTCCGGCCACACTTGCAGAGGGGGATGAGCCCCATCCCCTGCAGCGCTTCCACCCGCAGGTGGCACAGGGCCACCGGAGGAGGGTCCGGCCTGGGCACTACTGCCAGGTGCACTCGCCAGCTGAGGTGGTAGAGGTGGGTCCGCTGGAACCCGCCTTCCCTGTCATCCTATGTTTTGCATTATGTCATGACAGTTTGGGTTAGTAACATACAATACCATTCACAATTAGTAGTATTCCCATTAACCAAATACCCAGATATTCACACCATTGAACAGCGAGCATAACACATGCATAATTTGAACAGCAATACACAGTCCAACAACATGCAGGGTTGATTGATGGCAACAAGCCATCAGGTTTGGATGTATGAACAGGGCAGATGCATCACCGTACATGCAAATATGTATGACCCAACAGGACAAATGTCCAGGGGTGTTAATTGTGATTGCACATACCAATTTCACGTGGAATGGATTATATGTGGTTATAGGGTAGTGTGCAGAAAATATAATTAACACCTTCAAATACCAATACATATGCTGTTCATTTCTAATAGCTGCAGATATATACACACTACAGTTCTACCTACAGTTTCCTATGTGATAACTACTTCAAGTTGGTGATAGGAATGTTACTGCTACATCAATATACATTTTCATTTTTATTCATACATGTTCATATCTGGCTCTGTTCAGCTACATCATCCTGCTACATTTGCTTTATATAGCTATAGACAACTGTGGATGTTTGGTATTTCAGACAATCATACTATCTGCATATTGCAGACTGAGAGCAACATATCCAGATTTTGGGATACACATTCCAGCTGCAGGAACATTTTGAACACATTTCGCAGTTTGGTTCTGCTTGTCACATTCATTTCATTCTGTACTGACTGCAGTATACTTATTCAGGAGTTATTACTACTTTATTGGTGGATTCATAGCTCTTTCTCACACTCTCTCACTTGTTTTATTTTTGCAATTCAGGATGGTACTTACTTCTAGGCTTTATTGACATGTTTTAACTGTAGTTATTACAATCCTTTCCAACAGCATCACTTCTGTCATGTTTCAGTATTTCAACAGGGATATATTTCACACGTGTTTTGCTCATCTTCTGCAGCTGTACTTTTCAGCCTGCTGCAGGTTGTGTACTATTATATTACAGGTGGGACATCTTTATTTCAGACTTTATTTCAGACATTTACATTTTTCTGTTTGGATTACAGACTGCAACACACTTTTGTAATCAAGCAATACTTGCAAACACTCTTACACTGTTACTTGCACATTTTAATACTTAATGACTACACTGCACTCTTTTGCTAACTGCCATACTTTTATATTTATTTACAGTTACAGGGAGAGGATTACTGACCTGCCTGGTGGTGCAACCGCACCAGCCTATCGCCATAGGCTCTGTGGTTCGCAGAACGGACACCTGCAGCTGTAATATAAATAAAGTAATATTGGAATACACATCTCCATAATATCAGCTAGGTTAATTTCTTACATACATAATTAGATGTAACTTACTCAGTAGTGGGGCATTGGTCATTTGCTGGGCCTCCTGGATCCAAAGGTTCAGTTGGTCCTGCTTGCATCTCTTCAGGTCCGCATGGTGGTGACGGACCTGCTCACCAGTCCTTGGAATCCCTGCGGCACTGGTAAGATCATGAGCCAACCGGTCCCATGCCTCAGCCCTATATGCTCCCCACAGGATCTGGCTCTGCATGAGTTGGGCCTCATGATTGTGGGCAAGGAGCCAAACCATATATTTGGACTCCTCAACGCCCCACCTCTGTGCTCAAAAGCAACTACCCTCACCTACTCCTGACATTCTGGCTGCAAGTTAGTTCTACAATCGGTTATGCTGTGTATTCCCTCCTATGGGGCTTATATATGCCGTTTTTCCCACACTTATCTGTGATTGGCCATTTTGGAATTGTATCAGCTTCACAAAAACCTGCTTTGTCATGCTCCTCGTTCTATTCATTCCTATATATTTGCTATTACTGCATTTTTAAGTACAGCTGTCATGGCTTAGTGGTTCAGTACCTTGACTATGGTGCATGGTGTCCTGGGTTCGACCCTGTCTACTGCTTTTGATATTTTATGACTGTCTACACAGGCTATGAGGTGTGTCTGTGTAAAGGCAGTTTTGTTACAGCTTGCTCAACGTTGCCCGTCGGTTAGCTTGTTGGTGCAGTGCGCAGCTCCGCACAAACGGGTTACACTGGTTTATGCCTCATTTGGCTGTCAGCACGCATATTACGCTCAGCTCAGCTAGGAGCACACAGTTTCAGCGTGTTAAACCACTGCTCACCTACGGGCACTCATTTTGCACCTGTTGAACCACTGCTCACCTTCGGGCACTCATTTTACACCTGTTAAACCACTGCTCACCTACGGGCAGATGCACTCAACTTGTTAAACTGTAGCTCAGCTATAGGCACATCTGGCATTTTTTATTATTTTGTTATCTCACATTTCTTCAAAATAAATGGCCCATTTCATTACATTTTACATAAAATAGAATTTTATATGTGTACATATATGTCAGGGACTTGTTTCGTGCTTATTTCACTAAAAATAAAAATTGATGTTGTGGGGTCTCGAACCATGACTGCCTGCTCTTCAGCCGACGACTGTACCGCTACATTATTGCTTTTTGGCTTACTTGGCATAGTTAGTTCTTATATGCTTTTCCACTGACTGCTAACTGTGGCTAAGCTACGGGCATGCCCGCGCAAACGAGCGCACTCACGGGCAAACATCTTTACAATTTAAAAAAAATATAACATGTTCATTTATATATTTTATGTTCATAGTCTGTGAGGGCATGTGTTGTGTTGTGTTTATTCACATTTCCATGGACTCTGTCATGGGGGTTTACTTTCGGCACTTTTACTCTTCTGGGGGCGTGTCCGTTTGCAGGGCTCGGCCTACGTACATGCCCCCTACTGTCTTCCACGGACCGTGTAAGCCTTAGGTGTGATTCAGCATGCTCTCATGCATATGCATGACATGCTGACGTCACACCATTTAACTGCAGCCTCCGTGTAAGCCTTGTAACTCTTACACGGAGGCTTCGTGAATCCTGCCCTTTCTCAAGTACAAACTGTGGAGATTAAGCTGAGCAGTGAGTGATGTCCCTGGAATATTCCTTGGTGCTAGGTTGACTGTTGTATTTTGAAATTAGACAGTTGAGACTGTGAAGCTGTGCAGTTTGTCAAGTACTGAGCAGTCAGTGAACATCAAGAAAAAGAGAACTCATCAAGAACACTGTAAGCTTGCCTTGGCCTTGCTATTATATCTTAGAGTAGATCAGAGACAGTATTTCTTTAGTTAGATCAGGAAAGTTTAGTTATTAAACTAGAGCTTTTCTTGAATAATGGACTTCTGTCATGCAGTTTGATTTACATTTCTGGTGACTGAATTCTAATGTTTATTGAGACTTGTTGATTTTCAGTGTTGTAATCATTTTTACTTATCATTACATGTTTTTCATTATTTTATATTGTGGCTGGAAACTAGTGTTTTTCTTTAGAGATCAGAGAGTGCTTCTAGATGTTTGATGCTACCCTGGTCATACTGAGGCCTGTCTACTCTGGTTATAGGTATAATTTATTTTGATAATTCATTTTCATAACACCCATTTTTAAGGGCATGAAGACCCACTGATTGGTGGCAGTGTTTCTGTATTTATTTTGGAAAAGAGACACAGCTGCAAATCTGTGCCAGGCTTTCTCAGAAGTGTTTGGATGTGTGAGATTTTGAGTGTGAGTGTATCAGTGGTCTTAAACTGGGACACTTTCCTCTGGAGTGTAGTAAGAAAATACATTTGGTGGACAGAAGTATATAGTCGAGTCCCAGAAAAATACAGAATGTTCCTTTTGTGGTCGTAGGGGAAAATTGTGAAATATTACTTCTAAGTGACAGTCTCATATTGGAGTCAGAAGTGAGGATTGAAGCTCCTTAGTTACTGACCCAGGATAGTAACGGGCATTACATTAATTGTTGGCAGTCTGGTGGGATATAACCAGACATCACACCACTCAACATATGTTTAGGGCCATCATGAAGGCACAGGCATGTTCCTCTAGGTCCTCTAGAGAAATTCTTAGGGTTGTAGATGTGGCACAGGCTGACAAGGGTTACTGCCTCCACCAAGTGGCCAATTCAATGGATTGGATGAATGACACACTGGAATGGGCAGTTTCTGTGATGGGATGTCTGCTGAGAGGGGGATGGCATCCTCGTGGGCATAGGTCAGCAACATCATCTGCTGTTGGCTAACATGGCTGTACCTGACCACACTTTCACACTTCCATAGTGGCAGTACTTCCAGTGCTCCATCAGTGGTTGAGCTGTACACACCCAGATATGGCAGGCCATGGGGTCATGGTCCTCAGCATCTTCATGAGGGGAGCTCATCCAGCAGACATAATTCACTTTCAGGTAGCAGCAGTGCAGCTGATCATGGGTGTGGATGTGCCAGAGCAACTTCTGGCAGAGCCAGTTCTCATGGTCAGGGTACAACAATGATGGACTGCCACCTCTATCATGCACAGCTCACACCTTTCCAACATACCAAGATGTAGAGCTAGCACAGGGCTTGACTGTCTTCTTGCAGACACTCACACACCAATTTCACCTGGAAGACCCATACAGACACACACACACACACACACACACACACACACACACACACACACACACACACACACACACACACACACACACACACAACAGTTACATGGTTCAGCCATGAAGCTTAAAACACGTTTTGTCTCACTGGCCATTTGTTACTTTATCTGAATGTCTGCTGCTTGTCTTTCTTATTCACACACACTCACCAAACTTTTGTGTCAGCTGTGGTTTCCTGCTCTCCCACCCACACTCACACACAACACCCTGTGCAAGTAATGATAACTGCGCCATATCCCTGTTTTCTATCTTTTGGATTCATTGATACATAAGCATTGTGTCTGATGCTCAGGTTGCGTAGCTGATTTAGTGCTTAGTATGTCTGCATTTGTGATGCTGAATTTGTAATTTTTTTACCTTTGTCTTATATTGGTCTTAGAAAGTTAGACAGTTGATAACATCAATCTTTTTTTGCATCAGTGTTGTTAATGATCTTGTGAGGATTGTGAAGTCTGAAGCTGAAACGTGCCTCATTACTTTCTAACTTCTTACTTTAATGTTTTTCCAGTATAAACATATGGTGCTAAACTGAGGGCATTCGGTGACCATCAGTACTTTTAAGGGGTATTACTGCATGAATCTTTGAAGCCTGAGGCATACTGCTTAATAATGGACACATATAAGTCACATAAGTCTCTGTTGTCACATGTTGAGGTCATTTCTGTAAAAATCTCCCACATTTTACTTGCTTACATTACCAAGTAAAGACATGCAAGGATATGCCATTCATTCATTCGTATTATTACTCAATACACTCCATGCTCTACACTCCCCTTGTAAATCCAGCAGTTGCAACAATTTTAGTTCAGGGCTGACTGACCGATGATAGCAGTACACAGCCATTGCATGGGTAGATAAAGGTTTTGAGTGTTGCCAGTCATCAATGTTGCTATATGTATGTGCATAGAAGGAAGGTTTAACCCCTTAGGTGGTGAGTGAGTGTGCTATGCATTCCCTCTTAGCCAATGTGAGGACATATTGAACATACATACATCTGCCTACACCCACAGCAGCTCATGGTTTCCCCTCTGACTCCTCACCTGTGTGTGGCTGCAGTCACCTTGCCATTGGTAGTGGGATGTGTGCCCCTTCCCCTTGTTGATCCTTTTGAAGTGTTTTCTCAGGGTGATGTTGTGTTTCATGGCACATACAGTGAATATTGTAGTACATGTATGTGTCTTGTAAGCAGGGCTCCCCCAGATGTATCTATGCATCGGAATCATGACTTCACCAGCTCAAACACACACTCTATTATACTTCTGGTTTGAACATGTGCCTCATTATGGAATTCTGCAGTGGGTGTGCTTGCATTTCTGATGGGCATCATCAGCCACAGTCCAGTGCATTAACTGCATCCCCTAGTAAATGACCCCATAGGATATCCCCTTGGTGAGCATCTGATAAAGTTGGGAGGTGTGCTAGATGTGTGAGTCATGTTAACTGCCTGGGTTTCCAGGACAGATGTTCAAGATAATTCCATTGGTATTACACATAACTTGGCAGTTAATAGAGCAGAGGCCCTATCTATTAATGTAGAGCCTTCCCTGGTCCCCGAGTGGTGCCTTAATTTTACATGTGTGCAGTCTATGGCACCCAGTACTTCAGAGTAGTCCGCTACAGGGTAGGACTCCTGTATATTTCTGGCTCTGTCCTCAGGAGTACAGGTTAAATATATGTGGTCACTGGCATGTTGTAGCATAGCATTCAGGAACTGATGGAGGATCCTGGTTGCTGATGCCTGTGACACCCCCAGCATGTCCTCTGTTGGTCTATGAAAAGTACCTGTAGCCAAAATTCTAAGTTCTACACATACCTTTCTCTCCACTGGGATGGGTTCTCCTCAGTTTGCCTTGGCTCTGAGTTGAGGACAACAGAGATTGCAGAGTTCATATAGTGTGTCTCTCGCCACCCTTTAGCACTCTACAGTTTCCATATCATGTAGATTGTGGTACGTTAAATGGGGTCTGAAAACTCTTCTCCTCCTTGGCCTTGGTCTTTTAGCATCAGCAGCAGCAGCATAGACTTCAGCCTGTTGCACAAACAAATGAAATAAAGCAAGAGCAGTCCCTAACATTGTTTCTGTGTAGACTCCTTTCTGTGTCTATATTCTAATAGGTTTTGGAATTTACAGGGAAAACTAGCACTTAGTTTACACAGTTGCTGTATAGCTTGTTGAATAGCTCTTCCATCTTGGATTGGTTGATTTGCATACAATTCAGCTGCTTATACTGGAATTAGCATGCCATGATCTTTACCTTGTTTGCACAGCTCTACACACTGTGTAGAATCACTTGCTGAATCTGAAATAGGGCGCTATCATGTGTGTGCTGCACCACGCACATGGTGCAGACTGTGTAGGCTTTATTGAATATGGCCATTGATCTATTTAACTTCCTTATAGAGTGTTTATACTTCCTTCTGTTGCATTTCTTGTCTTTTCAGCTCTACTTATAATCTACCTTCCATTTTATTTAAAAAAAAATCTCTATTATTTTGCAGCTCCACTTAATTACTTCCTTCATTCTCCCTGATCTCACGTCATCAGTATGAGTGATGTCTAATGCTTATTATCCTCTTTAGCTCAGCTTTATCACATTTCTATGGGAAATGAGCAAAATAAACTGCCCGAATCATTCTGATCCCTCCCTTGTCTCTTTTTCTATAATTGGTATGCTCATTTGATTAGACTTGCTCTGCAGTTCCAAACTGCTTGATAGACTTTTTCCATTTCTTCTTTTCCACATGCCTCTTGCAAAATTTGCATTCCACTTTTGTAAACCATTAAGCCTAACAAAATAGCTTTAATTAAATAAAGTATTTTTTTCTAATGATAAATGAAGCTTGCCATTTAATAAAATGTATTTTATGTTCTTTAGTATTCCCTTCAGTTTCTCATTCCTTTGTAGTTCCCATAAACCACCTACCTACAATTTCTAAACATTCCTTACAAAAACTGATTTTTCATATCTTCTCACTGTTTCCACAAACTTTAGGTTTCTGTTTATTTATACTTAACCCAAATCTTTTTCACTAGCTTTACAAATTTTACCTGTTTTGAGGAAGTTTAAAGAGAGTCAAACCAGTTTGCTGTTCTTTTCCTGCCATTTGGATTTAAGTGCAGTGAAGATGAAAACACCAAAAACAATCCACAGTAGTCAAAATGATGAGGGAAAAGACAATGGGGATGGGGAACTTTAAATACTGATACTCTTCGTATTAAAGTTTTTTTCCATTGTCATTTTCCTCATTTCTTCAACTACTGTGGATTAGTTTTGATGTTATTTGTTTTTAGTCCGGTCATATAAGAAGCTTGCTTTTCAAGTGGATTGTGTATTGAAGATGATGCTGACAAAATCTGGGACTGGATATAACAGCTGAACACAGACATAGCCATAGAAAGACAGAGAATGATAAGAGACCATCTCTGTCACCTTTAACTGATAACATCAAGTCGTCATAACCCCATGTGGGCAATTCTAGATGATGTCAATAGAAGTGATATTTTCACTACACCCAAGATACTTAAGTATCATTTACACATGCAGTTTTATATTGTAATGGCTGTGTTGTAGAATCACCCTAAAACTGTAAGGACCACAATTGTGCATTCTCATTATGTTAAAGCTGAGTATCTGTGAAGTATCTTATTTGCTTTTACTCAGAGGTGCAGTAATCCTAGAGTTATTATTAATTGTGTATGTGGGTGGAAACTCCAAAAGTAGACCCCTACAAAAAATCAACAATTTTGAATTTCAAAATTATAAAAGCCAAACTCTTCCCCTTACAGTTTATTTAGGTTGCCTGTATTGTGTCCTTCACATTAATTTCCATTTTGTTACAGATATGTGAACAGATCCTAGCACATCAGAAAGTCAGTGCTCCCTCCATCTGATGAAGTTTCAGGTATTAGTCATGTATGCCCTATATATATTTTGGATATTGTTGTTGTTTTGGTGACTTCTATATAAGTAACATCAATGCATGTATGTATCTTTCTAGAATTCCCTGAAGGCATACAGAATTTCTCTTGTTAGACTGACAAGTGTTTTTTTTTCTCAAATGCATTTAAGGTGGTTCAGTAGCTTGATGTACAACCCATTCATACATATTCTTTTCTTATTTGATATTAATGTTGTACTATAATAGTAATTTTACAGATGCGGCTATCAAAAAACTCAATGTGATCTGTGACTTTAGTGTACCCAGTGATGTGGACAGCATGGATGGCACATTGTTATGCAGTCAGAAAGTGTTGACTGACAGAACAGTATCAGAGTCGCTGACCATACCTGATATTACGGCCCTAAAAGACACCACTGGTGAGATGCATCCAAAATGTTTGTTTTGTGATTCTCAGGGGGACACTTATTCTATCAACACCACTATGCAACCTTATAGAACTGTTGATTTTGGTAGATAGAAATGACTGCTGAGGATGTCCCAACTGTGGTAGATGACATACCCAAGGACCATGTGCTGGACAGCTAATATGATTTGACTTTGTAAATCTTTTTGGCCATGTAGTACAGTGAATATTCATCTAGGTAGATCATGGGTGCTTACAAACAGTGTGGGGCCATGTGTGCACTACCTCATGTAGGCAGGTCATGGGTGATAGCAGCCAATGTGGGACCATATACACAATGCCCTGTATGCTTGATGCAACACATGATGGTCATAGGCATGCAGGATATTGCAGAATAATGTCCCTGTGGCATGCTGATGGCCATACACATAAATGTGATAGATCTAAAGCATGGTACAAGATGTTAATGAACTGACAGTTTTCCTTACCAACATTTAACAGGGTACCTCACTTTACAATTATTTAATATGTGGCTTTACATAAAATGTTTTTGCTTCAACATTTTCTCTTTAGGGTGGGTTATCTCCTTTCACAATAATTTAATATGCTGTTTCACAAAAAAATGTCTTTTCTTGGTGTTTATCCTTCCTATGTAAGTTGTGGTGCAGAACACTCCTGTGACATTGATTACATTCCCCTTGGTCATGCTTCTTGGCCACATTCTTTTCTTGCATGCCTTCTTGCTTCATATGTTAGGATTGTCTTATGTTAGTGTTAGAATAATGCTTTGCATGCTTTACACACAACAGCAGTCCTGGTTCATTCATACTGAAGACTATACAGTCACACTTGTCAACCTACTTCCCTTCACCCACTTCTCTCACTCTTCCGCTGTTTCTTGTCTCTGTACTTCATGTCTATCAGCCTCAATGCTGCTGTATAAAAACATAACTCAGCATATTTAGGACAAATAAAAAAGCTGTCCTAAAGCTTTTCACCCATCTTCAGTTTATAAGTAGATCTACTATATTGCATGTCTTCTGTTGCTATTGCCCTATCCCACATTGCAATTCATGTTGATCTCAAGAACAGTCCACTTTACATCACCCCACTATGACACATGGTTTTACAGCCATCACCCTGATCTTTCTGATGACCTACATTACTTTAACCACTGATCACGTAACACAGGTTTTAACTGCCATAACTTTCAATATATCGCCCAAAACCAGTACATCACTCCTTCTAGATTCTTCCTTGTAGACGTCTCCAAACATTCTACAAAAGAATTCTAATACGAACCTCTGCTAATCAACAAAAAAATCACTCTCCAGATTCATTAAACATTTAAACATTCCAGACTCTAATCGGTATCACAGTGTCATTCTCGCTTTCTTAGCACTATTACTTGTACGTGATGCAGAGTTCATTCCCAACTAGTGAATTTGCACAACTTCTTCTAATCTAGATTATATTACCATAACTTCAAAAGGCCACAGGCCTCAAAGATTTCCACATGACCATTAGAAGCTTATGCAATACCCTGTCATTACTTAAAACATGGATTCTCCAATACATATCTAGATGTATGAGCCATCATTAAAACTTGGCTGAAGCCATATAGCCCAGACTCTGAACTATCCTTACACAACTATAGTTTTTTTAGAAAGGATCAGACTAAAGGTGTGTGTGTGTGTGTGTGTGTGTGTGTGTGTGTGTGTGTGTGTGTGTGTGTGTGTGTGTGTGTGTGTGTGTGTGTGTGTGTGTGTGTGTGTGTGTGTGAGGTTGACTTCTCACCATGGTAAGAAACATTATTCCTGCTATACTACATGAGAATCAACTACATGAGGTAATGAGTGATGCCTGAGTAAATTATTGTCTCAGTTACAGCTTCTAAAATGAAAACCTACACAAAGGTTCCATTTATATCCATGCCTTGAGAGTTCCTAAAACATTTCCTTTCAATTGAAGTAGTTCCAGGACTCTTACTGCTTCCTGGAGACTTCAGTATCCCTTGAATCCTGCAACGTAACTTTCACTTTCATTCAGGCCCTAGGTTTTTCTCAGCTGGCCATAGACCTGGCATCAAAATCACCCTAGACTGGATATTCACAAAACACCCCAAAATCTTTTTGTATAGTGGCAGTCTGCCCACTGACTGCACAGAACACAATCCTAAGTATATACTTTTGAAAAACAGAGTTCCCTGATGAAGACAAAGACCACTTCTGTGAGAAATTGGTTCAAATACCTAACTAAGGCTATCCAGGCTGGACTGTCGAACATGAACTAGTCTATACTAAGCACTCATTCACACTGAGCACCATTTCAGCACCACTGTACAGATTGCATTAGACAAATGTGTACATGTCAGGAAGGTAAGAGTCAAGACCACATCACTCCTCTGGATAGACACCACTACAAGAAAGTGCATCAAAGCTAGGGACTCAGCTTGGAAGTCCTACAAAAGCATTGGAAACTTTCATTCAATGTTACTATATTGGAGACTCAGAAATGATGCCAAAGACAATTAAGGCTAGCTAGGAAAAAATACTTCCTCAATATCCAATGAAGCAATCAAGTTAATCCAACAGCTTCCTAGACCACTGATTGGTGACTATAAGGAAATAGAAAGCAACCACTAAGATTATTAAATGACAACACTAGTATTTCTGCAAATCCCTTCAAGGCCATCACTGACTCAATACAAAGCCAAAAATGTATTTACTACTAGCATACTACCAACATCCCTTTACACCATATCTGGACTTTCAAGTTCAAACCAATCACTATAAGTGAAACAAGAAAGTTGCTCCACAAATTAAAATACACGGCTCACCTTCCATGGACAATCTCTGACCAAACTTCCTGAAACACTTCGCAATCTCCATTGTACATACACTATAACACTACTCATCAACAGAGAAGCAGTAAGAAGACATTTGTCTACTGTCTAGAAATACTCTAAACTAATTTCCACTTCTCAAGATGGTAACAAATCCATACCAGAAAACTATTTGCCCATTTCCATCTTCATCCACTGACTCAACACACTCAATTTACAAATTTTCTTCAGTGACACAATAAACCTATGGATTCACAGCACTGTTACTGTCCTCATCACCATTCTCAAACAATACTCATTGTCATCACAAATTTTATATCAAGTGAAATTGAGAAGAACAAAGTTATACATCCCCTTCTATTAATTTTCCCCTCCCAAATATTTGATATAATCACAACATACTACTTACTACAAAGGCTCCCTCAAATTGGTATACAGACATAATAATCAAATTGTTTGCTACTTACTAGCAGAAAAGGTCACAAATAAGTAATGTCTTTCTGCTTTTCCCGGTTAGGGGTCGCCACAGCAGAACTCTGGTCCGCTAATGATTAGCAGGGGATTTTTACGGTGCCAAGTTGCCAGCCTGACGCCCAGCCTTCAAAGAAGGCACACCCATTCTCACACACACCTACCTGCATGTCTTTAACGTCACTCGACCATGGGGAGGACATGCAGACTCCACACAGAAGGTACTCCAGCCGAGAATCGAATGGGAGAACCTTTTGCTGTGAGGCAACAACGCTAACCGCTACACCACCGCGGCCTATAGGAAAGATCACAAATAATAACCTGAAATAGAACTCTGGAATCTCAGACATACCTACTCTTAGAGCAATGTCATTCATAATATTTACTAATGACATACACTTTCACAACAACAGGCACATTAGGATCTCTGTTTAACTGAAGCCTCTGGACTGGCTTTGTCCCAGTAGAGTGGAGGACAGCAACAGTCATCCCTCTGCATAAAGGGTGACCATCTACTGACCCAGGAAATTACAGACCCATACATTTGCCTAGTCTTATATGTAAGGCCATGGAAAGAATAATCATGGACCTGATAAATAGTGACAAATGGGACTTCCAAACAAACCTCCAAACCTCCAAACACTGGACCAACCCAATTTGGTTTTGTCAAGGACGGGTCATGCCTACTGAATCTGGTGGATTTCTTTGAGAAAGTCACTAAGACCATGGATGAGGGTAAAAGAATACATAACACCTACCTCAACCTAGCCAAGGCACTTGACACAATTCTCCACTTGGATATTATAAATAAACTCACAAAACTGGGCATAAGTCCCTGTCACCAGATGGATAGCCATTTGTGTCATGGACAGAACAAATGAGGTTAAAGTGGGTGAATCCTGATCCAGCAAGAGGCCAGTTACTATTGGTGTGCCAGGGGGCTCAGTACTAGGACCACTACTGTTTGGAATATACTTCTCTGAAGTGAAGGCAAATGTGGAAGGCCTCTGGATGACAAAGACTGCTCATGGCTGCAAGCTGGAGGCAATCACTGAATTCCCCCAGTGATGTAGATATCCTTCAGGAGGGTCTAGATTAGACAGCCACATATCCATAGTGGTGAGGAAATCCTTTCATGCGGCACAACTTATAAATAAAGGTATGGTATCCAGATCCAAGGAAATTATAGTCCTGCTGTACTCAGCCCTAATTAGACCAACAACTGAGTACAATGTGCCATTTGGCATGTAGTGGACTAGACGCTTACAGCAGCTGAAGTGATCTCACAAGTTTCTCACAAATTAAATACAGGGTGTATACAGCATGAACTATGTGGATAGATTAAAAGCCCTATCCCTTTACCCTGTCACCTACCATCTTTTAAGAGGTGACCTATACCTGGTTTACAAGGTGCTCAAAAATCCAGCCCTGATAGAGCTGCTACACATCCACAAGTAAAACAGCATGAGGTTCACCTGATCTAGGGATCTAAACTTAGTCAGTGATTCAAACAAAACATTCTGCAGAGACAGATATGTATGTCTGAGATCGCCCCTTCTTTGGAACAGGCTTCCTATTCACATTAAGCAGAGCCCTTCTCTGGCTCACTTGAAACGCAATTTGAATCAATGGATGAGGAATCACAAATTCAGAACTGGGGTAGTGCTTGTGTTCCTTATGGACAGGGGCAATCTGTAAGATACTCAATGTACAGGCACAAATCCATGCCATCCTCTTGTCCCTAGGGGCCATATATTGGGTAAACTCTGGTTATATTGGGTAGGTTTGTAAGGGTCTTTAATCCGTCAGCCTAGAAATCTCCTATGAATAACCTTTAAATTTTACAATACACCAGTGACTCTACATTTTGGCTCCACTTCCAGTATGCAGGACTCCAAAATGGTAACCATTTGAAATAACAGGACCCACTACAGCAAGTCTCAAAACAAGGAGACTGAATGGCTGAAAGAATGGAATATTCCTTTTTCTTCACGGTATATATATGTTTGGGGGTGTGGGGTGCAGGAGGGGATTGACCCATGTAAAAAGAAGTTTTAGGAGTTTCAAGTGTCTCAAAATTAATCCTGAATGAAAACTAAAATTGTGATCATAAGCCACAGTGGCTCAGACTCCTCCATCGCCACCATCATAATCAAAAAATTAAGTTATTGACTAATACAAATACTTAGAAGTGATTTTTGCTAGCAGACTTTCTTTCATGCCACTCACCAATATAAGAATTCAAGACATGCATAAAAACTGAGTGGTTTTGTTCTGACAACTTCAGCAACATGAGGACAGTTGCAAATAGAATGAAGTCCTGATTGGAAAAAATACATTATTCTTCACAGCCTGGAAGTTGATGTGTAACTGCTGAGGAAATATTTATTGATGGTGACACTGTTTTGGACATTTCAAATATTACAATGCTTTCTTTTGATGAAAATGAGTTTTGCAACATAATAAACAATGAAAATAAAAATACATGAATTAATAACAGCCAGATGGGAAAATAATTTATGTATTAATTAATAAAAGTCAGATGGGATACAAATATATTTATTTATTTATATTTACCCTGCATTTATTGGGTTAGTCCTACTAGGGGAAATTTAGCCTGGGTAATGGGGAACTTCCCCTATTTTTTCAGTAGGTGTTGGTGATCTTTTACATTTACCTGAGTTAGCATCAGCTCAAGCAGATGGGACTGTGGTTTAATGTCTCATCAAGGATATCAGTATCTTAAAATGCTCTACTACAGAGGGTAAGTAAATTTATGCTACAAATATTTAATCCTGCAATGAATGTTTTTGAAGCTGTCTGTAAATTTGAATTGTATGCTAAATATTGAAAACATATGAACATAGTAAAATAATACCATTTAACTGTTCTGGCTAAGATGGCAGCACCCTCAATGGCAGCTGCTACTCTGGCTCCTGAATGTGCATTTCCTGTTTTTTGTATTTATGTAGTTTGTCTGTTGGTATGTCGTCTGTTCTGTGAACTGTTTTGTTGTTGGGTGTGTGGTGAATACAGCAATGGTGTTTTTCTGCTTGACTCTGGTGGATTTGCCTTGATTTTGGATTGTTGGTTCTTCTGGCAACCATTGAGCTGACTGTGTTTGTTGCAGGCCTTCAGGGATGGTGGTTGTGTTGAGTGCAGGAATCAGAGCCTGCCTGCTGAATTTTGGACTCAGGTTTATTCTGTTGAGTTGAAGATTGGTCCAGACTATGGAATGTTGCTGGTGTCAGTGGCTTGAGCTGACAATCTCATTGTGAATGGTGTCAAAGGACAGGACTGTTGTGGCCACTGTGAAAATGTTCAGGCCTCAGGTAGTAGTGTGCTATGGAGAGGATCAGAGTGATCAAAGATGAATGGACAGGGACTTTTGAATATTAGGTAGTGTTTGTGATGGAGATGACAACAATGTTGATGGTGAGGATGGTAAGATGGCTGCAGTCATTGAAATTGCCAGTGGGAAGGGCAAAGCATAGTTATTAAAGCTTTGCTGTTGTTGATGTTGTGTTGTTGTTGCTGCTATTGCTGTTATGTGTTTGTTTTTAATTGTATGTCTTTGCACATGAGCTTGAGAAATGCAATTCTGTTCAGCTGTGTACTTGGTGTATGGTCTGAATGATAAAGTTCTACTTGACTTGACTTAAAGAAGAATGGACAGCTTTACAAACAATAAAATAAATTAATAATAAGTATGTAGTATGTAAAAGTGGACAACATAGTAGTAGTGAACGTCAATGATTATGATAGAATGTGCAAGACTTTATATCATATTTTCTTGAAAGTGATTATTAAATGATTCTTGCTGATGAAAATAATTAATTTCAAATAGAGTTGAATACATTGTTGAGAAGGAAAAGTGAAATGGGATATTTGTCTTCTGAGCACCCGTCATTGTTAATTGTTAAGTATTTACTTAACTCAGTATTTATGCCATTCCAAAAATTTGTAAGAACAAATGGAATCCTCCTGGTCAACCATCATTTCAGGTGTTAGGATTTACTTAGAACATGTAGTAAGAATGTTAGATTTCATTTTGAAGGATTTTGTTATACTAATTGATCCATATATTAAAAAAGGTCAATGTAGTAGAAAAGGCAAGAACAGTAAGATGAAATGAAGACTATCTTTGGTTGAGCATGAATGTAAAATACTTTTACACAGTGATTCCACATGTGTTGGGATTAAGAGCAGTTTCATATTATTTAGGAGAAGGGCCTTATTCATCATTTGTGTTGCAGTTTTATATTTTTTGACACATATATTTTCTTATAGAAAAAAATGTTTTTATGGAACAGAAAGGTATAGCTGTGGGTACACTGTTTATACAAACTTACACTAATGTGTTTATGTCATCTTTTGAAAATGGAGTTTAGGCATAACATCAGTTTTATATTAGATATTTTTGTTGTTTTATAGATGACTTGTTGCTTTTGAGTTTGTGGAACAGGTTTCTATGAATAATTGAGGATCTGAATTTATATACGAGCTAAACAAAAGCAAAGTTAATTTTTTAGGTATTACCATAATAGGAAAATTAGGCAAAATGATTAAGCAAAATTATATAGGAAGCCAACTGCATGTAACACATTCATATACACTAGAAATGCTCATCCTAAATATCTTATTCAGTCTTTACTGGGAGCTAAATATTGTGAATTTGTAGGAATACAACTGAAAATTTTGATAGAGAAAAAGCTGTAAAAGATGGAGAAAATGTTATTATTAAGAGGTAGCAAGGATTTATTGCAACATGTAAAACGGAATGTCTGGGACAACTTTGCTCTGAATAAGTACTTGAGACTAGGTTGAAGGGTTAGCAGGAATTTTGATGTGATCCGGGTTCTAAATGGAAGAAAAGATAATTTATTTTATAACTAAATTTGCTACTTTTTTAAAGAAATTTCAGTAAGTTATTAAGAAAACCGGAGGATTTTATTTTTAGATGTTGAATTAAGACAAATATTACCTTGTTATCCAATTTTTTCTTATAGAAGCCCGGTAAATATTGTTGTTCAATTAATTTTCTTGACTAGAATTCAAGTTAGTAATACAGTAGGAATGTTTGATTGTGTTAGATATAATATAAACACGTTTATATGGAAAGCCAGCATATTTAATATAAATGAAAATGAGTTAAAATTAAAGGAATCTTTTTCTTGCTTAAGTGCTATGGTAGTATAGGGTATTTGATGTGATATTATGGAGCAAGTACTACATACATCAAGAAGAAAAATAAAGCTTTGTATTCAGGAACACATTAAGGATGTAAAGAATGTATCTCCAACAAGTGCTGCCACATTATATGTGAAAGAATTCCATACAGGGAACTTTAATGCTATTAAATTTACTGTATTGGGTACTATTTATTCACTAAGAGGTGATAATAAATGTACCATATTAGATTGTAGAACAAATTATTTTGAAACTATAATACCCTATTCCTGCATAGTTTAATTAATTAACTTGATTAGTCAAGTATGATTTGATTTTTATTTTTGTATTAGTTGTATATTCTTTCAGTATGTTTCCTGTTTTTCCCCTTTAAAAGAATTTAATTGATAATGTATTTTACAAGTTGTGAAAACTGATAGTAATTGAAGTTAAGAAGAAGTATGTAAAGGTTTCCTTTGTAATATGGAGGTTTTTAAAATTATTTCTGCAAAGGCTTCCAATCGAGGCACTAGGAATACATTTAATCCCATTGCTTCAGTGTCATGTATGTGGTGTTGATTAATTCTTATTGGTGTGAGGTTTACTGCCAGTATAATGGCTGCCCTTGCTGGTTGTTTTTGTCCTTGGCATGCAAATTACCTGTCGTTTTTTAAATGTTACCCCTTGCAGTTCATGTATGCATTGATGTTTTCCCTGCTTGGTGGCATAATGGTTAAGGTGTTAACCTCACAGACAATAGGAACAGTGTTTGATTCTAACCTGTAATGCATAGCTAGGCTTAAAAATGCCCCTGTGGTCATTGGCCTAGTATTAACATGGATGAAGTTAGTGGCCGCTGTGCTCTCAGAACCTTTTTGATCCACAGAACCCTTCCATTAGTGCATGGTGCCCAAATGGGAATTATACATAGTTCTCAGACTAGCTGCACATGCTGGTCTGCAACATGCCTAACCACACACACATGCACGCGTGCACACACACATGCACTCACCACACTCAGACATCATACACATGTGCACACATGCATACACCTAAATACGCACCCACATATGCACATACATACACACCCATATACACACACACATATGCATGCACCGCCCAAACACAAATATCCATTCATCCAAAACAAGCACCCTCACACTTGATAACACTCATGGAAACACTCACTCGTACTCACATCCAAGCACCAACATATTCAGACCCCCACTTCCCCATCTAATATACTACAACCACCAAAGAAGTCACTTAAACATATATCCAGCCACGGCATATCCAACCTACATGCCATACTGTGACTACCAAAACAAATACACATACAGACAAGCACACATATCCAGACTCACAAATCCCTACCTAACCCGTCCCTACAGCAACCACACATATGCACATACAAACACAAACTCACCTACCCACACTCAAGCAGCCTCATTCATGCCTGTGCAAACATGCACAGACAGACATCCACACATTGATGCTCTGCCACTCCCATGACTTGTCTGGATTCACCTGTACCATAAATATTTCAATAAGGGTGAATGGCTGACCACCATCTTTGGATAGTGTTTACCTCCAAGAATACAATTTTAGTTGCAAACCTGGATTACAGAATTAGTATGCAGGTTTGCCTGTGACACAGATCTTTTTCTCTTTTTTTAAACACCTTTATTAAATTATCACTTTTAAGACACCATCACACATACATTAATAGAAAACAAAACAAACCATATTAACATTCTTTCCTTTTATGCACATTATACATTGCATTTAATTTTGTTATACCAACTGATATTCAGTCCAACATTACATAAATTGCTGAACTCCTACTTTCACTTAAACTTCATTCCTCCTCCACTTGCATATTATTCTGCCTGTATTGTTCATACAAATTCCTTTTATTTGTATGTAACCTGCTACTTCCCTGTTCTAAAGATCCTTTTTCCAGCTCTTTATCTCTTTTACAATATTCAATACTTCAAATACAGTTGTTTAGATTTTGAATTCCATTTTCTAGTAATTGCTTTTTTGGTACCTAAAAGAATTATACTTAATAAGGCTTCACTATGTTTAGGCATTTCAGATCCCGTGACCTGGCTCAAAATAACATTTTCTTTAGTTACAGTCATTTGCTCGTCCATTATTTCTGACAGAGTATTGTGCAAAGAATTTTTTAAATTCTGCCAACTTATTACACTCACAAAACATATGTTCCCAGTTACCTCTTTCTTCCCATCATACCTCCAACATTTGCTGTTTAAAATTTTTTTGATGTCTGCTTGGGGTATAAAAATACCTATTCAAACACTTCCGAACAAAACTCCTTAACCTTCTTGACTTTGTTGTGTACGTGCGAGCCATAATCCATACACGTCCTTTTACTGTTCCTTTGTAAATTGCTTTTTCATTCTTTCTTCCAATGCTTTAATAATATCCTGTGATTGATTCTTATAGTTATCATGCAATAATGTATATGCCTTAATAATTATCCTCTTTTTAACAACAGCTTCTGTTCTAGATTTGATTAAAGACTTGAGCAGAGCATGCCTTTCACTTAGGATGCCGCTATCCCTTTCTATTTGCCAATATTCTGATTTAAATCCTTGATAGGGAAGGCAATCTCTAATCTGCAGTCCAAGCTACTTCTTGTCTGCATCCCACTCTATTACCTTTCCTTCTCTAATTATTTTTTCCCAATACCTTGGTTCCTTTGACATTTTTCTCCAGTAAATTTTAGCCTACTCTTGCTTGTTTTTTGAACCACTACTTGCAGTTATCCCTACTGGCAAAATTTGTTTCTACTTTCTTGTGTTGGCTTAGTTCTTAGAATACTTTCTGCATCTTTATGAATAAAATATTCTGTATGGTGGTTATTATTCTCCTTAAAGATGTTCATCAAAAATCCCATTCTCTTCTTATTTCTTGGACTCCCCTCCCCCCTGCTTTATCATCCTTTTCCAGTTTGAATTATAAACTTCTGCTTGAGTTATGTATATGAGCCTTAACAGCATAGCTCAAAAATATCCCATCAAGTCAGGTAATCTTAAACCGCCTTGTTCTATTGGAAGGATTGATTTATTCCACTTAACTCTTGCCCTCTTTCCTCACAGATAAAGTCATTCAACTATTTTATTAATTACTGTCCAGAACTTCACCTCTGGTTGATATAAATATACTTTACCTATATATAAAACTAAAGGATGAAAAGCATTTTCACTATTTGTATTTTAGTATCCATATCATAAACAAGAAGTTCCCGTCTCTTACAGTTTGCATTAATTTGTTTAGTTTCCTTCCACATATCCTTAGTTGATATAACAGAAGCCTTTCAATCCATACTGTTAAATACATCTACTCATTTCACCATAAATATGGGTCTTGCTGAACAAAGGCATGAGAGGGTACATCATTTATGACTATAGTCTTTGTTTTACCTTCATTAACTTTATATCCTGAACATACTTGAAACTCTCTCATAATGTTCCACAACACAAAGATGTCCTTTTCTGAATTTATCAAGTACAAAATAATATCATCTGCAAATTAAGCTAACTTTTGTTGACTACCATACCTATTATGTCCTCAAATTTCTCTGTGTCCCTTATTTTATTTTCCAGTGGCTCTAAATATAAAGCAAATAACAAATGAGAAAGACAGCACCCCTGCCTGGCTTCTCTATTCAAACACAACGTATTGGAGAAAAGCCCTCCCACTTTAATTTTTGCCTCTGATCCTTAAGTCTTTTCCTAATTAACCTTATTATTGGGCGTCAAGCTGGCACCTCGGTGTTTCGTAAAAAAATCTACTGCCAATCATTAGTGGACCGGAGTTCCGCTGTGGCGACCCCTTACCGGGAAAAAGCCGAAAGACAAACAACAGCATTGTGTCAGGAAATGCAAATGCTTTCAATGACCAGCTTACCCTAATGAATGCCTTCTCCACATAAGACCCAACCACAACAGTGGTATTTTCTTGCATTCTGCTTCTCTTTGGATCATCCTTTGTCTGTTAATGTTGCCAAATATTTGCCTGCCCCAGCAAAACAACAGTGATCCATATCTGTCAATTCTGGCAACACATTTGACATACTTTTAGCTAGTAGAGACATACATACTTTATAATCATGGTCTATTTGAGGCTGGATCTGATGGGTCTTTATCCTTTTTGGGTAATACAGCCACCGCACCTTTCTTTTAAGATGCTGCTGCTTCCCCTGCTTTTAGAATACAATTAAACAAAATCATCCCGGTCTTTATCACTTTCTTCCCACCCAACTTCTGAACCTTTTCCTAGAGACTTGCCTGCAGATTGATGTTAGTTCATCAATTTTATATTATATTCTCCTGTCTTAGTGATCAGTAGTTAATCCTCATCTTCATCTATTCTTGACATATTTAAGTGTTCTGTAAATATTTCCATTTGTGCCCTTTATTGGTTTCCTCGTTCCTCTGCTATATACATTTGTTCATACAATTTACAGAATATCTCTAATACTTGTAGAGGATCTCTGATTATTTTTCTTGTCATAGGCTCCTTAAGTTTGGTGACAACCATTCCTACTATCTATTACCTGAGTCACTGTGCTAAACATTTTTGTGCTCTGAAGTTATTATCAAAAATATTTCCTTAAGATCAATCTTTCTAAACTCATGCATCAAAATACTCCTTTATTTTTTTCTTTAGCACTCTGCAGTTGCTCCTATTCTCGTTCTGTGATATTCTCCCTTAATCTGCAATACCTTAACCTTTGTCAGCTTCTTAAATGTTTTCTATTACTTATTTTTATTTATTTTACAGTTTGTTTACTGGGATAGTCCATTGGGCCTAGAAGACCAATTTTCAATGGAGTCCCGTGGAGAAAAGCTCTATGAACAACAATATAATATGAAGACAATGCATTTACATTTATGTAATACTATTGAAGAATGATGGTATTGCACAACATGACAAAAACATTGCAGTGAAAATATAGTCAAAAAAGCAAAAAGTAAAATTACACACACACACACACACACACACACACACACACACACACACACACACACACACACACACACACACACACACACACATACATAAATAAGTCAATTAAAATAAGAAAAATCCATTGGTGCATATTCCTGTAAGATTTATTACAATGTGAAATAACACAGTGTTGACATTACAGTTTTACATGAAATCTTAGCAGAGTTAAAGTAGGATAGGGGGATAAGAGGTGTTAATTGGTGAATTTAAGAAGGGTGGGACAATAAGAAAAAAAAAGTAGAGCAAGAGTAGGAGTAAATGAGAAAAATGAAGATGGTCGTAGTCAGAGAAGCTCAGTATGATGAAGAGAAGAAAGACGTAAAGGAGTGTGAAAAATGGGGAAAACATAGGTGAGTATGTGGGATGAGAGCAGGAACATTCCCAGTGTGTTTTGAGGTGGGAATGAAGTAGGGTCTTAAAGGTAAAGTGGTTGTCGTAGTAAGAATAAGAGATGTCAGGGAGTTCCAGAGCCAAGCTATGGAAAAGGATAGTAGGTGTTTTCCTGGTGGATGAGCAGGCTTGTGCAGTTCAAGCAAATATTGGTTATTGGATCTTAGAAGTCTGTTGGGTAGGTGCATTTTGAAGGAGGAGGCAAGGGAGGGGCAGATGGATGGAATAAAGATGAGTTTATGGGCATGAGTAAGTTGAATGTAGGTAAGATGACTGGGAAGTTTGAGCCAATTTAGTTTGTGTAAGGCATTGCAGTGGTGAGAGGAAGCTTTATAGCAGGTAGTAAACTTAGAAATTTTGTTATAACAGGAGGATAGCTTTGTTTTTCGAGAAGATTGAAGGTTGGTAAGAAGTGGGGCACCATATAGGAGAGAAGGAATGAGGAAGGTGTTAGAGAGTACAAGTTTAGTAGTGGGAGTGATATAGCGGTTATGGCAGTAGAGCATGCCTAGTTTCTGGTGGGTTTTCTTTATATTGGTTAGTAGGCGGGTATCAAATTTTAACTGTTCATCAATATGGACTCCTAGTAGCTTTGCATGGGATGCTACCTCGAGAGAGGTATTGTTTTGACTATTAATGGAGAATGAGTTCTTGTCTATAATGGTACTTTTTGAAGGGTAAAATAACATAATTTTAGTTTTTGATGCATTGAGTGATAGGAGGTTTTCTCTCATCCAATGTTTAGTATAAGAGAAAGCATCCTGAGTTAGTTTTAAGAGAGTGGAGGTGGAGGTGGTGGAGCAGATGATTGTAGAGTCATCTGCGTATTGAATCAGTTTAGCATTAGAAATGTTTTGGTGGAAGTCATTTATGAAAATGTTGAACAGTAGGGGACCCAATAAGGAACCCTGGGGTATGCCTCTAGGTGTATTAAGGAAGGAGGAGATGGCTTTTTTCCATTTGACAGCTTATTGTCTGTCGGAGAGGTAACTAGAAAACCAGATGACAGAAGAGTGGGATAGGTTTAGATTAGAGAGTTTAGATATGAGAAGGTTATGGGAGATAGTGTCAAATGCCTTGGATAAGTCCAGAAGCAGGGTGGACACTAGACAGCCAAAATCCCGGGCTTTGTTGATGGTTTCGAGGAAGGAGAGGAGATCGGTTGTGGTACTGTGGCCAGGTATAAAACCATGTTGTGTGGAGGTAAGTAGGTGGTTGTCTGTGAGGTAGGGTAGAATTTGAAGGTGGATACACTTTTCTAGAACTGTTGAGATAGGGAAATATGATAGTGATTGGCCAGAAATTTGGAATGCTGTTATTACCTCCTTTGTAAGGGAATGATATAAGCCTTTTTCCAGAGTAGGGGGACATAGTTTTCTTGGACTGAGTGGTTTATTAGAATGGAAATAGGAAAGACGATGGCATCAGCAGCAATTTTGAGGAAGTAGGAAGGAAGGTCATCAGGGGCATTTGAGCATGGTTTCAGTTTCCAAAGGAGTTTTTTATGGTGGAGATAGGAATGGGTTTGATAGTGAAGGAAGGTGGTTGGGAGGTGGTAGTCTTAGGAGAGGGAGAGATAGGAGGAGGTGAAAGTGAAGCTTTGTTGGGGAAGGAAGTAGTTAGTTTGGGTACAGAATAAATAAAGGAGGAGTTAAATTGGGTGGCTAAGAAGAGGTCTGGGACATTTGGGTCAAGGCAGGGGTTGTCTCTTTTGCCAGGATAGAGGAAGGTAGAGATGCCATTCCAGAATTTTTTGGAGTTGATCTTGTGGTTATTTTGAATGGTGGAAAAGTAGGATTTACGGTTGGATGCAACAAGTTTTTTACTTTGTTACGTAGTAGCTTATATTCAGTCAGGGTGGTATAGGTTTTATTTTTCTGGTAATGTTTCCAGGCTTTGTCATGGAGATGCATAATGGTTGTAGTTTCTTTGCTTAACCATGGGATAGTTTTACTTTTAATTCTTTTGGTTCTGGAGGGAGCAGAGATATTTAACAGGTTTAAGAATGTAGTATTAAAGTAGGCTAGTGCATTATCTAGGGAGAGGGTTTTTAGATGACTCCAGTTTTTGTGTTTTAGAGAAATGGAGAAGGTTTCAGGGTTGAAGTTTTTGAGAGAGAAGAAGGAGATATAAGTGTGGGATAGTTGTAAGGAGGAGGGAAGGCGACGAGCGAAAGAGAGAAGATGATCGCTAAGAGTGTCAGGTAGGATACCACTCTCAGAGATGTATTAGGGTGGGAAACAAGAATCCAGTCAGGAGTAGCACCAGAGGAGAAGTGTTTCGAGGGCCTTGTAGCAGAATTTATTAGTTGTGACACATTGTATAAGTTTATGTTGTGTGAAGTAGGAGATTGAATATCGGTCCACTTAATATTAACGTCACCGAGGATTATGGTCTCATTGGTAATGTTAGAGGAGAACCAGCAGAGGATATCCTCAAGAATGGGGATATTGTCTCCTGGGAGAAGGTAAAGCGTGGCTATACATATGTGTTTGTTTCTATTCATCTAGAGGAGTGCCTGGGTTAGTTCGACATTGGTGAATTGAGGTATGGGTTTGGTGAAGGGAATAACTGTAAGGGAGAAGTAGTAGAGAAGAGCTACTCCACCACCTTTTTTGAGGGTCCTGTCATTTGTAATTATATTGTACTGGGGGGAGTGATGTCAGGATCTTTTATGTGTCGCTTTAACCATATAACTTCTTAACCATATCTCTTTCTCTTTTATTTCTACCCAATTTTTAAACTTCATTTTCATGTTATTTCACTCACTAGCTATCTCTTTTGAAGAAATTTACATCATCGCTAATAGCTCTTGAATATTTCCACTACCAATTCCATAAATTCCTCTCCTTTTAGCAGGTAGGTGGAAAAGAGCCAGTGTCTCATTTTTGCTTCATTACCTTGCAATATGTATTTTGCTTTTTATCATTGCATGATGTGATATGGTTACTGGATGTGTGTCAATGTTTACAATTAGATGCACATGTTCCTGTGAAATATAATTTATATCCAATCTAGCCCAGTTATTGTACCTTGGGGAATAATATGTAAAGTCTGTCTGAATTACTACTACTGAGTTCACAAAAGAAAAATCTTGATGATTGGATGGGAAATGGGAAATTCACCCCAGGGATCACTTCTGTGGCTCTGCTCGACAGGGGCACAGGAAAATAAATTTCTTGGGTGGTGAAAGCCAGGGTACATTTTTTGGCTAGGCTTGTATGGGCCCTAGGGCTGATAGCCTAGTACCTACCTATGAGTACCTACCTATTATACATACCAAATATTTTCATACTTCAGAAATTGAATCACTTTTGTTATATTATCTCTTCTAGGGCTCCCTAATATATCCAAACTATTGCAAGTCAAGTTCCATACTCCACCAATAGCAATGTTTCCTACTGAAAGCTGATTATTTCTCCAAAAAAATTCTTAATCTCTATAATAATAGCATTTGGTTGAATATAAATATATGCCAGAATATTCAACCTCCCTTGCAGATAGCCCCTTACTACCACAAATCTAGCATTGTTGTATTTTGTCCTCTTCTCTCACAATTGGGGCCCCTCTAGCAATCAATATTATTACCTCCCTCCTTTCTATCTGATATTCTGCTGAATATCCATCCTGAAATTCTTTCTTTGTCAAATTCACATGCCCATTTCTTCCAAATGTGTCACATGCAGCATTACTATTTGCACTCTGCATTTCTTAATATAATTCAATACTCTTTCCTTTTTGTCAATGACTATAAGGCCATTTACATTTCAAGATTCTATAAATAGAACAGCCATTGTGATAAACAGCTATTTTTCCCCACTAATTACACATGACAGCTTTTTAAATGTATATTTCCAACTTTTTTCTTACATGTACACCAATGTTTATAGGCTGAACTTTCATATAGTTGTTGTTTCTCCGCATCTCTGTTTGAATCTATATCACATTTGTCAAGACTTTTTTGTTTTAATGAAAACCTTCAATCAAAAAGCTAAGCTTATCTTCAGACTATCCCATACCTTATTAACTTGCAACAGATACACAAAACTATGTACACTTTCAAGAAATTAAGTTTAACCCTCGAGATAAGAGCAATTGCCTCATATCAACATCTGCATTAAAAAGGCATAACCTACTCAAAAATTAAGGTTACTCATGCTAAAGCATATGCTACAGCCATTTTTACCACTTACAATGATTACTGTCAATTCTTGTCTTATCTCTGTTCTCCACCCAGGTGGGAAAAAAAAAACTTCTGTCCTTTCAGATAATATTAAATTTTAGCTCTAAGAAAAAATGTATACTGTCTTTAAATGAAATTATGCACTGTTCTGTCAAAGGCATTACAGTATTAAGGCTGCTGGGGTGGCTACTATCTCTTATTCACTTCCCATAATTTCAAAATGTATTTTTTTGCTGAACTGCTTGCCATTGTACCTTTAAAGTTTTTATGTCACTTAATAAAGAATGCTCAGAACTTTCAATATGAATTGCTTGCACATACAGACAGCTCTTTACCATGAACAAATAGTCATTAATGAAAAAAAAAACTGCCAACAGCTTTGCAAATGCTTGAACGAATCTTTGCAAATCTCACTCAGAGAAGAATGCATAGAGTTCCACTGGTTAACTGCCTTCAGCTGCAGATTTCTTATCTCTCAGAGATGCAAAATGTTTAACATTTTTCATGGCTTTCATTATTTTGCCTTATTTTTCAAGTTTATTTATTTACAAAAAAAAATGTGCTTATAGCTTAAGAAGAATAAAATGATGAAAATAGTCTGGAAGTAACAAACTAATAAAAATCCAGCACCAGCTGTCAGCAAACCCGAACTCCAGAATGGAACTGCAGTAAATTAGACCACCACAAATCACAGGCACCAAATCTTTTATTTAAGCTTAAAAAACAGTCCCCTGGATTCAATAAACTCTGTGCAGGAATAGTGCTATTCCAGCATGGAGTGGTTCATATCCATGTAGCCACAGCAGCGAGCCTTGCATATTTATGTAGGCACATTGCTGTTTAGGCTAAACAGACGTGAAGCATGAAAAAGTGCAGGGGGTGTGTTAAGAAATGCATGGACTACAAACACACCCCCTGCACTCAGAAAGTGCCGTATAGCACTTTCTAAACCCAAAATAATAGGGGGAAAATGTCCTAAAAGGAACACTGCTTAAATATTGCCCTCACACACTTAGAAAGTTGATAGAAAACAGGTCATGCATTAGCATAAACGTCCGAAGGATAGAAGCCTGAAAGTCAAATGTATGCTATTATTGTCTGACAGCAGTCCATGTGGACAAATGCACAAATAATGGGGGGAAGCACTAAAATAGTGACACTAATTAAATATACCCCTCACAAACTTAGAAAGTTGATAGAAAACAGGATATGCATTAGCATGAATTTCTAAAGGATAGAAGCCTGAAAGTCAAATGTATGCCATTATTTCCTGACTGCAGTCCTCAATGACTTGTCAGAAAACTGCAATACTCACTATATAACACAATATGTAATAATATATAATAAATCTTTTTTTCCATACTAAGGAATGTTTAAATGTAACTAAGCAGGTGTGCGCATTATGGGCCTCTGCTTAGCATTGCTTAAACATCCCATAGGAGATAAATAGAAATGTACAGATGAAATCCCTAAACCAAGATAATGTAGTGGTTAGAGTTCTTGGTTTACATGCAGACGTTCATGGTTTGAGTACCAAGACAGGTAAGTTTTTTTTATATGGGAAAGCAGTGTTAAAATTATTTTTAAACTTAAAGTATGTAGTAATTGTTTTTTGTCAACCAGGGTAGAGTCGCTGGTGTAAAATGGAAGTGTGAGTGCATGTAACATGTGAAATCACCCATGTATACACAAGTGTCCCATACAGTATAGTCACACCTCTTGCTAATGTAATGAAAGCACATAGAGGGGTGTCATGTAAAGTAAATCATATACACTTACTAAATGAAGCCATTATTGTGATATTTTTCCAAATGAAAAGTGAGCAATGGTCAGCAATGCCCAGCTATGCTTACCAGGTTTAAGCATCATTTACACATGATTGTTAAACAAAAGGTAGCTCAACTAAGCAGATTTGCAAGCTAAGCAGTGTTTAGCAATTACCCCTTTAAGCACTGTTCAACCCAGCTTAGCGGATTTGTGCGTTGCTAAGCTGTGCTCAGCATTTTTGAAATGGTCCAATGATGGCAAAGGGCAGGTATATGGCCTTATTTAAACTGTGCAGGTGGGAATACAGCCATAACCTGTTTAGTTTAATCTCTGCAGGAACATGTCTGGTGTTGGAGAGGGAGAGCGCTTTCAGGAACAACACTGGAGCATTCAGGACTCCAGGGTCATGGCTGGACTCCTTGTCAAAAACCATGATGAGAGACTGCTGCAGGGCCAGTACCAAGGCTCACAATACAAAACGGAGGCCTGGGACCATCTTGCATGTGATCTCACCAGTGCTATTGGTATCCCCCAGACTGGCGAGCTGGTACAGCACAACTATGCTGACCTAAAGCAGTGAAGGGAGCAGTCTTGGCCCAGTGGATCCAAGATGCATGGGCACAGAATGCTCCAATAGTGAGTAAGTAGCACTATCAAGTAGTTTGTAGAAAATACTAGCCTGAGAATGTGATATACAGGTATGCATAATGTTTGTCTCTCCTCTACAGCTGCAGCAGAGAAGGCTATGAACATTGAAGCCCATGGTGACAGACTGCTGAGGCTGCGCCAGCAGGCTGAGTACAAGTCTATCTTGCAGTATAGTGTTCAAATAGCTAAGAAGGAGTACATTGCTTACTGTTAGTAGGTATACTGTTATGGTGTGAACTGAATAAATAAAAATGCTTGACAGACTAATATTGATGTGCAATAAAACTACATAAAAAACTTTTGCGTTTATTCTGGCATGTTGTTGTAGACATTTAGAATGTATACAGATTCTTCACAGCAACTGGGGCTGTGACAGCATACATTAACTGAGCTTTTTATGTGAACCTGCTGTAAGAAAACTATAGCTGGTGGAGTTGTAAACCAAGATATAACTGAAATGTGAAAAATATACTGCACTAAGCTCTGATGCCTGAATAGTAATATGTAAGGTTTCACATTGTGTTCCTTCCAGCATTGCTTTGTGTTAACTTTTGCTTTCCAGATTGTAGTAATCTGAAGGATTAATGCACAGTACAATAACTATCTGTCATGCATGTATCATAGGATTACAAGGTCAGACTGTCTAACCAAGAGACTATTAGGCAGAAACCAGTGAAACTAGAAACAGCAGTTCCCCAGTAGCTCAGTGTGATGAGAAATAGCACACAAAGACACAATTCAAATCCAGGTAGTGGTACTAAGATGTGTACATATCTACACACAAGGAAGCAGGAATAAATGAAAAAACAGTCAGGTAGTGTTAACAGATATTTTCTCCACAGGTTGTACAAGTAAGGAAATGTTAGTAGTAGCTGTATGAAGGGTATACTAATAAACTGTGTTCAACTGTTTGTCCTACCACATGCCTGCAAATTACAGCAGGATAGGTACATACAACATACAGTCTTCCTGATACATATCTCTCAAGTGTCACACTATTATGACTAGTAGTCACTGCTGCCAATAACCCTGGACACAGATAGGAAACCATTTGAAATATGCTGGTAGCACACTCACATAACAGCAGTTTAGGATACCCCTCCAATGCCAGATATGTATCCCTGACATGTACGAGTTCCCTCGAGTCATGTACCCAGAGTTGTCACAGTTTGCCCCATACCATTCCAGGCTGACAGTTTAATAGGTATGTTTATGGGCCATAGGCAGATGTAAAGTGAGGGCAGACCCATAGAGTATTGAGCAGTCCTGTTGTGGAAAATAGAAGCATAAACAGTTGTTAATGGACTTTTTGTCTCTCCCATCACCCCTCATCTGGATCAATACTAAAATACATATAAAATTGGTATGTTTTACTCCAAATCTAATGTTGGGACTTATGTTCTATTATTTTTCATATATTTGATTGTTTGCATGTTAACCTACCTTGTTTAAATACCATTGTTGGTGGCCTATTGCCGTCAATGTTACTGGTATACTGTTATGATGCATACTGTTGTTCCATTTATGCATGTGTTTGTTTTGATGTGCAACTGTTTCAAATCTGTTTTATGTGGTTAATTGGAACACCCATGCCTCCTGTTATAATTAATCTGGAAATGTGTTTTTCATGACTAACCAACATATTCTTTAAAACCTCAACACCATAGCACATTTGGGAAGGCAGATCCCAGCGGGTCCACCTGTCCCACCTCATCTGGTCATGGCACCGAGCCCTAGCACATCTGGGACCCTACCTGGGCCTTCTTCATCCACTGGTTTGGGTGGAACCATCTCAGGGGATGGGGCCGGGATGGGGCCCACCCTGCTCCCCCTGGGAGCAGGCATGTACAGGAGCCTGTCAACCACAGTCAGGTCTGGAGTGTGGTGCGCAGTGTCATCCAAACAGAGTTGGGTAGGCAGCTGCACCAGATTGAGGGCTGCCTGGCACACCTCGAGGGGCAGGCTGCCCCTCCTGTCCAACTCCCAGCACAGCCACCTTTGGGGCTATGAAGGACCAGTGGTGACTGCCCATGGATGGGGATCTAAGTCCCACTGTATCCATTTGGGTACTCATGGGCTCTGGATTTCCAACCACCCCTCCATCCAAGTTGTTTACCCCCTCATGTGTCATATACCACCCCTGTCTGCTGTCTTGGCTGTCTTGTCTGTCTGAAAATGCAACCTATCCCACCCAACCTACCTCCCCAAACCTACCTACAGCCCTTCCCCAACATCCCACTCTCACGTGAAAAAAAAAGGCATCTGTCCCAGAAAAAAAACATTGCCCCATACATAACTCTACATTTCACCCCTATGTACCGTGAAACAAATCAATCAACCCACTGATTACTCTGCAAATGTCTGTCACCAACACCCTTCCCTGTGGGGTGTGAGGCTGTAAATTCCAAATTCTGTACATGTAATGTACAGCAGTTGCTGCCGAAGAAATGTAGAGCTATGGCCCTTTCCTACATCCATCCTGCACATCCCTAGCTGCTTTTCATAATGTTTTACCCTCTGCTTGCCCTCATTTCACAACTTTCCTATCACCCTTTTTTCTTTTCTTTAAAGAAAATTAGCATCGGTGTAAGCAGGAGTAAGCGGTGCTAAGTGAAGCTAAGATGGTTTATTTAAATGTCTGTTAACAATGCTTAGCACTACACAAAACCACGCAAACTCACTTATAACTGCTTAAAAGTGCCTTAATCACTCTCTCTCCATCATCCCTTGTTCTGTGCGGCAACAAAATGCCAAGTTTCGACCCTGGGATGCTGTGCAGTATAATCACAGCAACATACCACTTCACCATCTGAGCTGTGGGACTCTGTAATGCTTTTACAAACACAACATTCATTCTGGTCATTTAATATTAATGAAATAAAGTAATCACCTCCTAGTCTGGAACCCAGAATCCTGTGGACAACAATCACAGCAATATACCACTACACCATCCAAGCTGGTGGAATCTGTGATATTTTTACAAACATATCATGCACAACAGTCATTCAACATTAAAGGGAAATTATATATCTGTAGTACTGTTATATATGAATATATGAATATATAGATAACAATAAACATATATCTCTCTCTCTCTATATATATATATATATATAAAATATATATATATATATATATATATATATATATATATATATCTATATATATATCTATATATGTATATATGTATATATATATATATATATATTTATGGGTCCCCATCAAATGATAGAAATCTCATTTGATAGAAACTCATTTCACTGACACCATAAGACAGAAAGCTCAAAACACTGAAAACTCATTTGACTGAAACTCAAAACACTTAAAATGCTATATGCCCTTTTCCCCACGGTAGTGAGATCCTGGAGTTAGTATATATAGTTATGGGAGTGTGGGGGGCACAGACTCTCACAATGGGGGGTGTGGGGGGTATAGCTCCCCACATAGTTTATGTAAATATTGTTTTCTCCAAACAGTTATTCATTGTAGTTATAAGTATCCATGTGTAGCGTTTAAAACATATGAAGTATGTGGGGGGGGGGGCTATGCCCCCCAGACCCCCTATTGTGGGGTGTTGTGCCCACCACACTCCCCCTAACTATATATACTAACTACAGGATTGCACTACCATGGGGAAAATGGCATATAGCATTTTCAGTGTTTTGAGTTTCAGTCAAATGAGTTTTCAGTGTTTTGAACTTTCTATGTTTTGGTTTCAGCCAAATGATTTTCCATCAGATGAGTTTTCTGTCATTTGATAGGGGCCCATGTATACATATATATATATATATATATATACATATATATATATATATATATATATATATATATATATATATACAGATAACTAACCTCTTACTGCAACACATCTGCAAAATGCCCAACAAACTGGGGGGATAAAGGCCAAACAATAGTGAAATCTGTGAAATATGGCTGTTATACATGTAGAAGTCTGCTGGAGTGGCATGGTTTGCTTTAACATACAATTTCAGATAGATTCCAGGTCTGAAACACAAATGAATGGCATTATTTACTGATGTCAATGCTCACATCACCCCAGTAATTTCTCAGAAACCCACAACTATTGTGGCCAACAGATAAAACATATGGGCCACGCATCAGGACAGGGTCTAGACATCTGGACAGTGGAGAGGTATGATCACAGTCGTGTAACAGAATGAAAAAAAACATGACAGCTGCCAGCCATGTCACTCAGCACCTTCTGAACCACAATAAGATCAACATGACACTAACCCAAATCAGCTCTGGGCAATTACCCATGTATATCCAAATATATCATGCACTACAGGGATGGAACTGTAGGGAAAAGCAGATAGTGGTGCATAAATGTCCACCCACAAGCATTTGCTCCACAGTCTCAGCAACATACCAGTATCCCAAATGAACTCTAGATTAGGAAGACTGAACGAACATATCCTAATTCCCAGTCACACAATACACTGACAGATACTGGCCCAACTCACAGTGTACTGGGAATACTGAGGTGTTAAAGGACCTTTCTCACTCTTCCCTTACAAACAAACACACCTGATAGACCACCAGGAGCTGTAACAGCATGCACAGTCAGATAGAAGAAGGATCTGTGACGCTCATATCTGCTACTCTCCCTACCCAGTCTAACAAACATCTACACACAAGACTGCTACTCAGTCTTGGCAGTCATTTCACAATGGCCAGACATACATAACTCTCATATGTACAGATTTCCACAGAATGTCCAGGGTGTGAGACCATATACATGGACACTGCCACATACCACTCACAGGAGTCTGCTAAGTCAATGGGATGATAGGTTGAGTGCAGTCAATAAATAATGATATCACATACCTCTGACCTTTTACTGCAAGACATCTGGACAAAGCATGACATACTTGCGGCTCAGGGGGATGGAAAGAGTGACATATCTCACATAATGGTGTTACAGACTGAAACAGTTGACAGTGTTACAGGCTTTGTTGTAACATAACTTCCCTGAAGGATATGATGTCTGAAACACCAATAGATGTCAACAGTTACTGACTACAATCCTCACATTATCCTATTGTTTCCACAAAAACAGACATTGTCTGAGGAACAGACTAAACATAACAGGCAAACCACTGGGCAGTCTGTGGACATCAGGACAGTTGAGAAGTATGTCAGAGATCTCAGTCACACAGAAAATGTATGTCCAGATGAACCCTGTTAAACTAACAATCCTCTATGTGTATAACAGCACTACTGACTTACAATCTGTACCCAATTCTGGAGTTTTGTTCCCCATTTGCTGAGCTGTCTCCACATGTCCTCTCCTAAGAAGTATTCCCACATACTGCCTGTGAAGCTGTAGCCCCCACACTCCCACACCTCCATAATGTTTTCCACACAAGCAAGGGAAAGAGGCAAGGCACATATAAAGGATTTCATTATAGCACTGTGTTGCTATGGCATTGGCAAATGGAAAGACAACACAGCTGCTCTGGATGAAAGTAGCATGTGGGGGACACCGATTGATCCACAGGCCATCACCTGCTCATGAGTACTACCTACAAAAGGCAAGTTGCTGCCTATGCAACACAGGTCTCAACCCATCTACACAAAGACAGACTGTGACTATACAAACCTAACCATTTGCATTGCTGTGAGGGAACTCCTGAGCACTATAACAGGTATGGCAATCATGTAAACATGCAATGGAATGCAGAAGGGGGAATGCAATATTGTCAAATGGGACATTAAACACAAGACCTGATGGACTCACATGCTGCTGTTCAGCACCTATGGCCATTGCAGCTTGCAATGTCTGCATTGACATGGAGCACATCTCTAGTCCCTGAGTCACCCCAGCAAAGGCCATTTCATGTATGACTACTACTGGAGTCTCTGTTGTCCAATACTGAGTGTGTCACTGGGAGGCCAGCTACCTGGGATGTTGTAATTACTCATATGTCTCCTGTGAATGCTACTCTGATACATATGCTTGTCTTACAAATGTAAGAGATGTACATAGGGCATGTGCATACTACACGACAGGTGCAGATGTGTGTGTTGAACTGTATGTGATATACTGAGCCCATACCTGACAACTGTCCAGTGTTTTGCAGACTGACCACATGTCTACGTCATATTTGTAGTCAATGCTTTAGACAGTTGTGTATTGTCTGGCACATCACTGGCAACCCATTAAAGACTTAAGTAATAACAAATTAGCATACATTTCATTGTCAGATGTCATATTCTGCAGAGTACACCTGCGAATATGACACTGTCTTTGCTGGCAAATAGGTGTTTTAGCTAGATTCATAAAGTGACACTATTTACTGGCCTTTGCCCACCATTGATGTGTGCCTTTGTGCAGATGTCTTGTTCTAACAGTAGCTAGGAGTCTTACCATGACACCCATGTTAATGCAAGCATACCTTGTCCTGTAAGATGCTGACATTTGTGCAGACACTGACACCTGCTTTCTAGATGGGGAGAGCACACCAACCTTGCCAGGTCAATCATCCCATCATACATGTAGACACCAAATGGAGGCCTACATAGCCACAGGAGATGGAGTGTTGAACATCAGTATACACATACACACCTCCAGGCTGGACAGACAGTATGTCACATGGGTGACATCCCAAGTGCAGTTAACAGTTGACAAAACACCTACTCAATTCATAACTAACTACAGGCCTCCAAACATGACTATGGACACCCACCACACTTAATGAGACCTTCTGGAATCTGTCAGGATTCAATCATCTACCCTGCTCCTGGGTGACTTCAAATACCCAACCAGAGTGTGCTTGACCTATGCCACCAGGACATGAACACACATAGATTCCTTGTCTTTGTCAATGGCAATGTAGTGGATCAGTGGGCCAACACTCCTATGGCAGGTAGAAATCTCATGTACCTAGACATAACCAACATGAGTAGCCACTGTAGCACTGATACAGTGCCACCCTCCTTGGTAATATCTGACCACATAGCCATTACTGTTCAGGTCACCATCTCCCCTGCCCCCCCTTTACAGTGTCAAATAGAATGAACTGTACACAAATGACTATAAATCCCCTCAAAGTAGGTAGAAGTAGCTGTACAGCCAATGTCTCATTTGTTGGAACTGGCAGTAGTGTCCAGGGCCACACAAGAATGCTATGTGGGCACCCACATAGCTGTATGTACTCAGCAGTACCTAACAGGACAAAATCACCCCCTCAAGGTAGGGTAAATGCCTGTGGTGGATGGCAGCAATACACAAATATCATAATAGGTGGAAATAATTGCTGGATGGGCTAAGAAGGAACAAGTGCTTCATCTGAAACAATGTCACCTTGGTCTGTACAAGCAAATAATGGCACAGCTGATGTATCGTAAGCCTGTCTTTGAGTGGAAATTGGACAAATCCACCAAGGCAAATCTCTAGGCCTTCCACACATGTGTCTGCAATTCCAGAGGAAACACACAAATCTGCTCTGTAGTGGTGGTCAATAACACAACATGCACATATGGCATAGATATAGGCAACCGGCTGCAGACAGGTGAAGTGTAAACACCACCCCCCTGATCCCCCAGTGATGCACATGTGCATGTACAGCACCTGCTCCCTCCACTTTTCATCAGGAAGCAAGTCTGCTTTAACCACTCTGTCTCCAGCAGTCACTGTTCTGCCTAACAATAAAATAATCAGCCTTGCCAAGTCTGAAACTCAGGACCCTGTACACTACAGTCAGAGCAATGTACCACTACACCATTTAAGCTGCAGGAATATCTAATGCTTCTTCTAACATATCATGCAGTAGAGTCATTCAACAGTAGGAAAAAAGCTCTGTAGAATCACTCAGGTTTTTTATATATACATATATAGATATATATGTATGTATGGGGATGTGTATAAATATATATATATATATATATATAGATATATATATATATATATATATATATATATATATATATATATATATATATATATATATATGTACATATTTATGGGTGGCCACAGTGGTGCAGCGGTTAGCATTGCCACCTCATAGCAAGAGGTTCTCCAGTTCGATCCTTGGCTGGGGTGCCTTCTGTGTTGAGTCTACATGTCCTCCCTGTGGTCGCGTGGGTTTCCTCCGGGTACTCCGGCTTCCTCCCACATCCCAAAGACATGCTGTAGGTGGATTGAACACACTAAAATTGGCCATAGGCATGAGTGCGTGCATGTGTGTGCCTTCTGTGGAAGGTTGGGCACCAGGCTGGCAACTCGACACCATAAAACTCCACTGCCAATCATGAGCGGACAGTGATCCTCTGTGGCGACCCCTAACCAGGAAAAGTCAAAAGAAGAAGGAATATATACATATTTATATATACATATAAATATATCTATATATAACATGTAGTGCACTCATATCTCAGTACCATACCTCTCAACCTGTTAGTGCAAGAAATCTGGACCAAGGTTGTAAGAATGAGGGGACAATGGGCCACAACTAGGGACATATTTCAAATATTGCTCTTAGAAATGTAGACAGTTGCTTACGTAACAGGGTTTGTTGCAGCATACATGTTCTGAAGGATATGAAGTCTGGAACGGAAATTATGTAATCATTTACTGACAGACATCCTCAGATTATCTCAGTGATTTACCAGAGAAATTAGAATAAATTATGGAATAGAGACAAAATATGAAGAATAAACCTGGATGTTCTGCAACAATCTGGCCAGATGAGAGGTATGTATATAATACACTGGAAAATACTTGAAATAAAATACACTGGAACGCAGCACAAGCACGCTGTAGATGGTGTAATAGTCTTCTTTATTTCATTCTGGTACCTCGGCCTTCGCCTTCTCAAGGAATACATTCATCCTACGTACCACCACACCTTTTATATCCATTACAAAGTCAAATTGACATAATTAATTGCAATCAAACAATTTAACAACCATTAAATGAACCCACCCTTGTAATCTACAAAATTTTACTAAGTGCATTATTTTTACCTTCAAAAAAATATGCAATTAAACATTAAATATAGAAATACTTTGTGTAATTTATCACCTATATTATAAATACCATTTCCTTCCAAACCTTTAAATAATTTTATGTATGAAAAATATTATCAAAATATTCTGTACAAAACTTTGCCTTATAAATTTTTGTATTAATGAACACAAAATATCTAAATGAACTCTTATATTGTATACCCAGCTATAATTATCCTTAAAAACTTAAACTACTTTTAATACAGTGATTCATGTTTCAATATTCATACCATTTGGAAAGTGAGTTTTGTAATTCAAAATGAATCTGGATTCCATTTCTAATAACCTATTATGAAATCCTGCATCATCACCTAAATTTTTTGGTTTGCCTAACACACAATATATGTATCCTTCAGGAACCCCCTTATGAAAGTCCAAAAAATGTTTGGCCACAGGACTCTCCAATCTTTTGTGCTTGATGTCGCCCAAATGTTCCATAATTCTAAGTTTAACTTTTCTGCTAGTTTGACCTATATACCATCTTTGTTTGCCACAACCACAACCTATAATGTACACTACCCCCACCGAATTACAATCAAAATATTCTAAGGCTTTATAGTTCACATTATTGATCTTAGTTCCATCTAAATTCTTAACTTTACTGCAAACTTTACACTTGCCACATCTATATGTTCCTATTTTTTCTGTTTTTGAGTTTTTTCCCAAACTGTGCCTTATGCTCAAAATCTCTTTTAGATTGGGGTATCTACCATACGAAAAGGTAATGTTACTTGGGAAAAGATTCCCCACTCTATCATCACCCAAAACTATTGGCCACAAATTTGATACTGTTTCCCTTAAAATCTGGGAAAACTGGGAAAATTTAGTGACAAAAAATATCTTATCTTTTTTAACAATTTCTGATTCAATACTTTCTGTACGATTTCCTTGAAAAACATGTGGCCTTGAATGCTTACTTCTGTCCATATTTCTCTCTAAGCATTCAGGGGTTATCAGACCCAATTCCTTCTCCACTTTTACCCTAGCTGATTTAATGGTAGCCATAGAGTAACCTCTCCCAATTAGTTTCCCTTCAATTTTGTCGAATTCATCTCCCACTTTGGTCAACTCAGAAATATTTGAACCAATACATTTGAATTCCCCCAAAGGTAAAGAGTTTATTAAAGATCCGCTGTGCATGCTGGAAGCATGCAGAAAATTGTCAGCGGCTGTCTCTTTGTAGAAAGGTTTAAATTGAATCCTGTTATTGGACCCTACATAAAATTCAATATCCAAATATTGTATACTCATACCCCCCTTGGTATATGTGAAATCCAAACCACATGGATTGCTCGTAATTTCCAAAATAAATCTGTCAAACTCCATGGGATCACCTCTACATAAAAAAAGGAGATCATCTATGTATCTTTTATACTTGACTACCTTCGTCCTAAAGAAGTTGCTTGTATAAATGAAAGAATTTTCAAAATGGGCCATGAAAAGGACAGCATATGAGGGCGCATAAGGTGCCCCCATAGCTGTCCCCTCCTTTTGCAGGAAAAACTCTCCCTCAAACTCAAAACAATTATGAGTCAAACAAAATTCCAAAAGCTGTATGATATAATTTGTTCTTGGTCCTTCTCCCAACATCTTTTCTATGGATTCCAAACCCCAATATTTATTAATGCTTGTGTATAAAGATTTTACGTCCACACTTGCCCAGTAAAAATCCTGTTCCCAGATGATGTTTCTCATCTCTTCACTTACTTCTCTCGTGTTTTTAACATGGGCTTGAACCTTGTGTAAATGACATTTTAACACTGAGTCCAAAAAAATTCCTATATTCTGCAAATATGAGCCCTTGCCAGAAACAACGGGGCGACCTGGTGGGTTTCTTAAGTCCTTGTGAACTTTTGGAATAATAAAGAACCTTGCATTTCTTGGATTCTCTATATAAATCCTTTTTACATCACTAGATGTAAAAAATTGTAAAAGTTCACCTCTTTCTAAGACCTCTAATAATGCGGAATTAAAAACTTTTGTCATATTAGAGACCAACCTAGTGTAAGTTTTATCATCATTTAAGAGCTCCAATGCCGCTGAATTATACTTTTCTCTAGGCAGAATAACCCAATTGCCCCCTTTATCTGCTTGAGTAAAAACATAATGTTTGTTACAATCTTTCAAAACTGATAAAGCAGTCCATTCAACCTTGCTTAAATTATATGATTTTTTACTTTTAACAAACTTATCATGCTCATACTCTAGCTGCTTACATAATGTTTTTTCAAAAACCTGTATAGCTACATTGCTTCTGGGCGGATTAAATCTGCTCTCATAGGGCATTCTTGGCACATCAAATCTACCATAACCCGTGTCAAACCCATCATCCATCACACTTAATACATTTTCATCATCAGGGAAAATATCAACTAAATCATTCTGATGTAAAGAAATGTCCATTAAAGAACTGTCCAAAATAGAGTCTGTTATGTCATTTGGTTCTCAGGCTTCCGTTTCCATTCTATTTTCAGCAAAAAATGTTCTTAAATACAACTTTCTACAAAACTGTTTTGCATCCATTAGAATGTCTGATAAGGAAGGGAAGCGTGTCGGAACAAATTTAGTCCCTTTACATAACACTTTTCTACTTTCGTCGGTAATGTCACAATCAGAAAGATTCAAAATGCGAAAAGACTCACCTTCCATTGATTGTAACCGCGGGTCATTAACAGTCTCAGTGGTATGTGGTAACAAAACATCTTCATGTACGACATCTGTGGCATTGGAAAGTTTGGAAATGCTGGAAACGCTGTGACCCATGAAACGAGCATTATCTTCTCCTATTTTTGTTCTGAAAACGGCGCCCCCTTCCTTTATTCTGCACCGGACTTTGACCAGAATTATCTGTTGTTTCATTAGCCCTTGTAACTATGTCTTGCTCCAGATTCAAATCCTCGAATGAAACGCTCTTCCTTCCCATAGACTCCGTGTCGACCGAAGATACCGTAGTATCTCCCACTGGTCCACCTCTAGCAGCTCCTCTGACATCACGCCTGACTCCGCGCTTTCTTTTAAAGCTATACTGCCATGAAAACAACTTGCCAGATTCGTGATCTTTGATATCACGGATAAGTTTCTTTTTCTTTTGTATAATCACCTCCGATTCAACTTTTGCTACTCTGGCTTTGATGTCAACCATGTTTCCCTCGAAAACAACACTGGAACTTTCATTGATCAGTTCCTTTTGCAGTTGCAAAATAGATGAACGGACTCTATCTAGTACCCTTTCGTTCCTCTTGACAAGGATACCCAGCCAACTTATGGTACAGTTCAACGAGACTGCCTTTCATTCTGCGGAGAGATCCGCCTCCTCGTCTCCAAAATCATAGGCAGGTTAACGTTCCACCCTTAACCCTCTAGGGGTTATATTTAAACTGATATATTTTTCTAACAGTTTAGAATCATAAAAGGTCTTCACTTCTTTTACCATCGCCTTCTCCAGTTCTGTGTATTTGGACGAACAATCAGTAAGGGTGCTGCTCCATGGATCCCTGGATGCTAATTTCTTGTCCCTCTCCTTCCAAATCGAAATGAAGTTCACCGGTTGGTTTGATTGAGAAATTCCTGATGTAACACTTGCGGAAGCATTCACCGACATCATGAAATATATAATACACTGGAAAATACTTGAAATACTTGAAATGGAACGCAGCACAAGCACGCTGTAGATGGTGCAATAGTCTTCTTTATTTCATTCTGGTACCTCGGCCTTCGCCTTCTCAGGGAATACATTCATCCTACGTACCACCACACCTTTTATATCCATTACAAAGTCAAATTGACATAATTAATTGCAATCAAACAATTTAACAACCATTAAATGAACCCACCCTTGTAATCTACAAAATTTTACTAAGTGCATTATTACCAGTTGAGAGGTATGCTCAGAACCCCTTAGTGCAACAAATCTGGACCAAGCCTGACAAAGTGGGGGAGAAAGCCATGACAATAGGGACATATCTGAAATACCTGACTAGATAAGCTGAGACTGTTGCTACAGTAACACCCTCTGTTCTAGCATATATTGACTGAAATAGCACAACTCCAAGACTCAATTGTTTCACAGTAGTTAGCGCCTGAAATTCTCACACCATCCCACTGATTTGTCAGACATACACAATAGTTATACGGACCAGACCAAAGATATGAGCCAGACAACTGGACATCCTATGAATATCTGGCCATAACATGACAGTAGGGAAAGTACACTGAGCTGCTTAGCATGTCACCAAGCACTGTCCAAACTATAGTCAGACTGACACAACACTACCCCAGGTCAGCTATGGGGAATTCCACATGCATTTGAAAATATACCAGGCACTACAGGGATGTAACAGTAGGGAAGACCAGTCATCAGTGTGAGCCTGCATACCCACAACCAATTTCAACACAGTCACAGTGACATACTGGTAAGCCAAATGAACAGTAGAGTATAATGACTGTGTGAACATAAATATCATGTTTGACACTCACACAGTACCCCTACATATACTGCCCCAAGTCACACAGTGTAGTCTGACTCCTGTGTTGGTAAGGAACATGTTTCAGTATGCCCCTACAAACATATACAGCTGACAGACCACCAGAAACTGGTGCAGCAGACCACCATAAACTGGTGCAGCATGCACAGTTAGACAGAAAAGAAGCCATGACACTTACATATATCCCCCTCCCTACACAGTGCAACAAACATGTACACACTACACTGCTACACAATCCTGACTGTCTGATAACCATTGCTACACATACACAGTCTCCTCACCTGTACAGATTCCCACAGAATGTACAGGTTCTGTACTCATATATATGGCCCCTTCCTAATAACATATCTGGCATTCTGCTACCTCACTGGGATAATATCAGGAAGGAAGGCACTAACTAATGATATACCATACCTATCAACCTCTTACTGCATGACATCTGAACAAAGCCTGACATTACTGGGGGACAGAGGCCCAAACACAGTGGCGTAATTGAAATATTGTCGTTATAAACTGATAAAGTTGCTGGTGTTACAGGGTTTGTTGTAACACATCTTAACTAAGGGATATGAAGTCAAAAACACAAATGAAAGTTAGCATTTACTGACTGCAATACCCAGGGTATGCTACTGATTTTCCAAGGACAACGACTATCGAAGGAACAGACCAAACATAAGAGTCCAATCTCTGGCCATTCTGTAGTTAACCCTACAATTGAGAGTTATGTCAACCACATAACACTGTCAGACTGAGATCCATGCAGAATATCCATGTCCACACAAACCCTGTTAAACTAGCATGAATCCAAATGTATAACAGCAATACTTACATTCTGTCCCTAAGTCTCGAACTTTCTCCCCAATTTTGTTGAGCTGTCACCACAGTTTAAGTTGTAAGAGGTATTTCCGACTACCTTCTGTGATGCTGTTGTTCACACACCTCCATGAAGTCCTCCTCACAGGCAAGGAAAAAGGGCAATGTCCACATGAAGTACTCAATTATAGGAGTGCATTGCCATGCCATTGGGTATAGAAATAACAACACAGCTGTTCTGCATGCAGTTAGCAAGTAGGGGACACCAAACTGGTTCATAGGTTCATAGGTAGGTGCTAGGCTATTAGCCCTAGGGCCTATATAAGACTAGCCAAAAACATACCCTGGCTTTTGCCATCCAAGAAAATTATTTTCCTGTGCCCCTGTCGAGCAGAGCCACAGAAGGGATCCTTGGGGTGAATTTCCTATTTCACATCCAATCATCAAGATTTTTCTTGGAGTGCTAATGAGGAGCTTTGCTTGACATAGATAGGTAGTCTGTTCCAGAATATGGGAAGTCTTAGAAAAAGAAATCTATCCCTCCAGCATGTTCTGTTTATTGTGGTGACAAGGTTATGTCCCTGGTGCACAGGCCATCAGCTACTCATGAGCATGACCTACAAAAGGCAAGCTTCTGCCTATACAAAACCAATGTATACCTTACATCTGAGAGATAGACACACACACATACACACACACACACACACACACACACACACACACACACACACACACACACACACACACACACACACACACACACACACACACACACACACACACACACACACACACACACACACACACACACACACACACACAGACACACATAGACTGTGAATAAAATAAAAAGACTTGGAAACTATACTTGGGGAAAAAAGGTATGTCAAACAAGTAAGCATGTAATGGAATGCAGTAGGGGGTATGTAATAATAGGAAATAGGAAGTTTAACAAATATGTCTCAACAAGACTTGCTGTACTGATATATTGATGATCAGCACCTATGGCCATAAGATCTAGGTCTATCTGCAGTTATACAGATCACAGCTTATGCCCCTGAGTCACCCCAGGAAAGGATGGCTCACATATGACTACTACTGGAGTGTCTTTTGGACAATACTGACTGTGAGACTGCTAGGCCAGCTACTGGGATATCATAGATATCCATATGTTACTTCTGAATACAGCTATGATAAACATGTTTGTCTCACAAATCTGAGAGACCTATACAGGGTATGTACATAGTAAATTACTGTCACAGATGTGTGTGTTGAACTGCATGTGATATACTGAGGTCATACCATTCAACTGTCCAGTGTAATGCATATTGACAATAGGTGTCCCTCACATTTTTAGTCATTTACTTATAAGAGTTGGGTTATGTCCTACAAATCACTGGCAAATCTGTAAAGACTGACATTAGAACAAAATAGCATACGTATGAGTGTCAGACAACCTTCAAGGTATTTCTGTGTATGCAAAGCCTACTGTGCTGTCAACTGACTTAAGTGTGTTATAGCAATATTAACAAAGTGTCAATAACTTTGGCCCATTGCCCCCCCCCCCATTTATGTGTGCCATCCTCCAAATGTCCTGCTTTAACAGGTTGAGAGATATGACTGAGTAGGAAGAGTGTAAATACAGTGTGCCATACTGGCATAGAAAAGAAATGTATATCAGGTATTACCTGTGCACATGTATGTATGAGTAGATGTAGCTGGAAGCCTCAAAACAACATATATAAGATGTAAAACGTCAGGTAAGTGAGCCATACATGTTGTACATGTGTGAATCTTAGTTTCAGTGCATCCAGCAGACATAGATTTCCACAGCTAGTGGTTGTTGCAATGCCCTGACACAGACATGGGTAGTAGAATAAGCATGATTATCCAGTTGAAATTGGAGAGGTGTCCAACTGTGCCATGACCTTGTGTCCATGCCTACTACAAACAGCTATATAAGTGCCTACATAGCTCTATGGATTGAGCAATACCTGACTTTTAAAACCTTCCTCCACCAAGGTGGAGTAATCCCCTTTGGTGGACAGCAGCAATACACAAACCACATAATCTGTCTCTATATTGGCTGCACAAGGACAATTTGGAGAAGGCACCAACTTGGAAGCAGGTCAACCCTTGTCTGAACAAGCTTATAATGTCACAGGTGGACACATCCACCAAGGCCAATCACAAGACTGTCTTCACATATGTCTTCCATCTCAGAGGCAACAACACAACCTACCCTGTACTGGCGGCCAATCACACCACATACATACACAGCATAGCTGTAGCCATCCCGCTGCAGGCAGGTTAAGGGAAAACATCACCTCCCATCCCACCATGAGTATAGGTGGATATGCACAGCACCCACACCCCTCATTTCATCATCAGGAAGCAGGTACATAACATCTACTCAAAGGCAACAAAATAAGTCTCCATGGTACCTGATAACATCCCTGTCTGCATCCTACATGAACTCAGGCATATGCTCCCAGCTCCTTTACACGCTGCACTCAAGAAAAGCCTGAGCACCATTGACATCCCATCTGCAAGGAAGATGGTCACTGCCATCCTTCTACACAAAGGTGAAAGATGAATGTTGGATTATGCAATTTACTGGCTCTCATTGGGTGGGGCATGACACATCAGGACTGGGAGTACAATGCAAGCTCATACTGTGCTGATAGATGACAGGGTATGATGTGGTTGTATGTGGTGGCTAATGATAAAAAATGTTGATGTTTAGGTTCTGTAAAGAACATTGACCAATGTATGAGGTTCTGTATGTGTTTCCCTATTTATATCTTCCAGGTGACATGCCATGTGTCCATCAGCCACAGTACTCTGCAGCTTAAAATGAGGTTATTACTAACCTTATCATCCACCACCATGGGGTGATGTTTGGCCATAGGCAACAGGACCTGCAGGAGCCAACTGCCCTGTGGTATGAGCTGGTCCAGAGGGTGAACAACATTGGACACCATGGCCGCACATATCATCAGGTTAGGCATTGTGCAACTGACCTGATACATTGTGCCCGGCAAAGGACTGCTGCTGTGGCCATGGACCGTAACGCTACAAATGGGGGTCCTGCCACATAGGCCCCACTTATGGCAACAGAAGAGCTCCTTGCCAACCTTGGGGTAGCCCCCACATACCAGCCAAAACAAGAAACATAAATCATGGAGGTGGGTGGCACCCAGGCTACAAGTGAGGAGCGTCCAGATAAGGCCACAGTGCACATCAACTGAATCATGTAGCAGTCATACTGGCTTCTGTAGAGTATCCAGATGCATATGTGAGGTCAAATTGCATTTGTGGGTGAGGTTTAGTAATGCACATAACTGCACATCAATGGTGAAAGACAGCAAATTGTGTTCTATCAGAGCTTGTACTGTACATGTACAGGAAAGTAGCATTCATCTTTTGCCAGTGCCAAATGTGAGTCTGCTGACAATACCTCTCCCTCACAACTACATAGGTACCTCTGGTCTGGATGTGGGACAGCAGCCTGAACTGGTGAGTATGGGATTGTCCTGTTGTGGCTCACCAGTACTCCAGGCATGTTAAGGTCATGCATTTTGCCATGCACACAACTATTACTCTCAACCATATTGCGATATCTGCATGTTCACTTGTGTTGGGATTAACTGATTTGCATCACAGTGGTCATCACAGGGGCCTATTTGCATGAGATGTAACATATCTGTGGCATTCCTCACAATCTGTCATTGCAACAAATCTGGACAAAGACTGACAAAATGGGGGACAAAGGCCCTAAACTAGGGACATATTTGATAAATTAGTGTTATACAGTGCATATAAATGGTGTACTCTGACCTGTTAAAATGCCAGGTATTTGTTATATACAAAAATGAGAGCACAATAAAACATTTCCGAACTCTTCCAACCTTTCATGTGACCTATAACTTGTACAATTCAATTGTAAAACAAATCTGTTAGGGGAACAATTATGACAAATGAAAAATGCATAGGTGTGCACAGGCTGAAGATAATACTTTGTTGAAGCAGCTATCAATATAATTACAGCATTGCATCCTCTTGGATACACACTTGCCATCAATTACAGAGACTCTTTGATTAACAGCAAATAATGGTCAGCTGTCCTACCAGGATTTACCTGACATTTACTCAGTTGCCTGCTACAGCAACAGCCATGGTTGATATAGAGCTTAAGAAGCTGCAAAGGGATCTTATTTTTGAAAGGTATCAGCCCGAAGAAGGGTACACAAACATTTCCATAGCATTGCATATGCCATGGAACACAGTGCAGACAGTCATGAAAAGGTGGTGAAAATATGAGGCAACAGTGACATTGCAAAGAAGAGGACATTCCTCCAAATGTTTTGAAGAGACAAGACCTGAACTGGTCAGGGAGGCTGCCAGGAGACCTACAGCAACATTAAAGGAGTCGCAGGAATTTCTGGAATTACTGGCTGTGTACTACATGTGACAACAATCTCCTGTATTCTCCACATGTCTGGCCTATGGGGTAGGTTTGGAAGATGGAAGCCTTTTCTCACACAGAACAATATCCAGGTCTGGCAAAATTCTCAAGAACAATACATCAGGTCTCCCAAAAGCATGTGGGAAAATGTGTTATGGTGTAATGAGACCAAGGTTGCACTTTTTGGCCACAATTCCAAAAGGTTTGTTTGGCATAATAACAACACTGTGCATCACCAAAAGAACACCATCCCTGATGGTGAAGCATAGTGATGGCAGTGTCCTGCTTTGGGGTTGCAGTTCATATGCTGGAAGTGGATCTTTAGCCAAGGTGGAGGGGATTATGAACAGTTCCAAATACCAGTCCCTTTTGGCCCAAAATCTTCACATGTCTGCTAGAAAGCTGTAGATGAAGAGGAATTACACCTTTCCACATGACAATGACCCAAACCAAACATCCCCATAAAAAATGGCTTCACCAGAAGACATTCAACATTTTGGAATGGCCCAGCCACAGTCCACACCTACATTCAATAGAAAATCTGTGGGGTGCCCTGAAGAGGGCTGTGCACAAGAGATACCCTCACAATCTGACAGAGTTGGAGGGCTTCTGCAATGGGGAGTGTGCAAATATTGCTAAATCAAGATGTGCCATGCTGATAGACACCTTTCAAAGAGGACTGACTGCTGTTATTAAATCAAACGGTGCTTTAACAAAGTATTAGTTTAAGGGTGTGCAAGCTCATGCAACTAGCCTATTGTATGTATTTCATCTTCTATATGTTACCCTTAACCGATGTGTTTGTTCTTCAATTGGATTGCACAGGGTATAAGTCACATTAAAGGTAGGAAATGTCATGACATGATTTCTTTGGTCTCATGTTATATATCAGAAAAACCTGGCATGTTAACAGGGGTGTGTACACTTATTATATCCACTGTAAGCTTAGCAGTTTGTTAATGTAACAAGTTTTGTTCTAACATACATGTACTACAGGTATTGAAGTGTGAAACTCAAACCATGTCATTAATTAGTCAGATTATCCCAGTAATGTGTCAGACAAACACAGGATTAATGAGGAAAAGATGAAAAATATGAGCCACACATCTAGGCATTTAGCAAAACTCTGTACAGTTGAGAGATATGTTCTATAGGAGTTGGTACTGTGCTATACAGGTGAGCAACAATAATGTGTACATGGCTGCAGTGTGTGCTAGGTGAAGGCCCATCACCTAATACTACTCACATATCCCAGAGCTGTATATTAGTAGTAACATTAAGTGGGAAGGGCTGCACTGCATGATGCTGAGGGCCTGTCCAGAGTGTGTATGTTGTGATCTGACTGTGTCATGAATGTCACCAGTTGGCTATTGTGAGGTCTGTGTAATGTCTTTGTGCCACCTCACCTGTATCTGTGTGCGTGTGTGTGTGTGTGTGTGTGTGTGTGTGTGTGTGTGTGTCCATTTGTGTGTGTGTGTGTGTGTGTGTGTGTGTGTGTGTGTGTGTGTGTGTGTGTGTGTGTGTGTGTGTGTGTGTATACCAGCAAACCTTATAGTGTAGGTATTCATTTACATATGTTGTCTTCCCCTCACAGGTGGACATGGTCGTTCTGGTCCCTCCCACTCAGAATCTGATGTCAGTGTCTCTGCAGACTCTGACAATGATAGTGGTTATAAGTGGGGCAGAGGTGGGGTTGTCAGGGGTTGAATCTGTGCCATCAGTTGGCATTCTACAGTCATCCACAATGTCCCCGCACACAGTCACAATTCCCACGCATACCCTTTTCCCAGCAGCCACAGATAATGGACAGTTGGCAGGTGGTGGCATGGAACAGGCTAGTGTGGTGACTATGGCAAGTGTGAGTGTAGCCACTAGACATAGCCAGAGTGCAGGTGAGGTCCCACACAGGTGGATGAACAGGGGTACTCGAAGGAGGACTGCTGCCCATCAAGCCGCTGTCGCAGGTGCCACAGCAAGTATCACCAGACGCATGTTTCAAGCTGTCATGGATTCACAGGCACACACTGAAATCAACACCAGATAAATACTCAGGGTCTTGGATGCAACTCTTCCTGGCTTACTTGGCAACATACATAACCTTGTTGAGGCTACACGTCAAAATACTGAGGTCATGAATAGGCTGCGGGGTGAGACCTTGGCAATCCTCGACTGTGGAGTCTGTCCATATAGGGCTAGTGTTTAAGGCCTAGGATCCTCTTTGTGAGGCACTTTTGCAGCCTCTACAGTTGTTGAAAGTGTCCAGTGGGGTACATGCCAAATGGGCCATTGTACTCATTGATTGACTTAACAAGGGGAGAGTACAGGGAGACAATAACCTCTTACTTCCTGGATGCAACACCCTTAGTCAGGAGATGTGGCACATAGAAGGACTTTCTGAACACAGTGGCACTGTGCTGGTCAACAGAGAACTCACTGTCAACCTGTGTTCCCATTTCTGTTATAACAACATAAGTGTTCAGTGGACTACCATCAATGTAGTAATTCATGGGGACCATGTTGTTCCCAAAGGGGATGGGGGCACATTTTCTGGCACTGAGCTAAAGTCCAGGGTTCTGAAACCAGTCATAGGTCTTAGTGAGGCCTTTGTGCAGGATGTCAACATCACATGGGGAGGTAATAATAGCTCCCACCTTGCAGTCATCTGCAAACATTGTCAGCCAGAGTCCCTTCATGTTGGGCTGGACTTCAGAGGTGTAGATCCAGAATGCAAGGGGACTCAGGACCAAACCCTGTAGGAATCCACTCGAGACTGGTCGGCAGCCTGACATGGAGTCCGCTGTTTTCATGCTATGGCTTCTATCTGTGAGCCCATTTGCAAGCCACCTAGTGATATAAAGGTTGATGCCTAGCTGAGTGTGTTTGTCCATGGATTAGAAGGGCTGCCTATCTTGTTATTTATTTCATACTGTTACACAATTATTGCACATGGCACAGAGCTTATAGGGCTGCAGAGTGTCTACACCTACCTCTACAGTGGATGACAACAGTGGGCCTTGTAAAGTGGACATTGGTATGTGTACGGTGTGGGCGACAGCAAAAACTTGCAAAACCTGGCCACCAATGGATATGGTTCATACAGAAATAAACCCCCAGCCACCCATACACACACACACACACACACACACACACACACACACACACACACACACACACACACACACACACACACACACACACACACACACACACTCTTGCCAGGCCTATCTAGTTAATGCTACTACAGTGTTATGCATTTATCACACGTGCAATGGAGCTTATAGGGTGAAGGTGGTCCCAAAGTACTTTTAAGGTGAGTAACATCACCAGCCCTTGTAAAGTATGACAATGGGTGATATAATGGATGAAAAAGGCCAAAAATACTTTAACCTACACATAAAAACACACAAATTTGCCAGAACTGAAATTAGAACCCCTGCCAAACTAGTTATTTTCACTATAGTGTTACGCAGTTATCGCACTTGCCACAGAGCTTATAGGGTGAGGACTGATCAAAGGTACTTTTGAGGTGACTGACATCAGCAGGATTGCTAACGTAAGGCAATGGGAGGAGTACTGAGTGTGAACTGGCTCAAAATCCTTAGCATACAAACACACACACACAAACTTATATTTGCCAGGACTGAGATTAGAACTCTTGCCTAACTAGTTATTTGTATTAGAGTGTTACACAATTATCGCAAGTGTCATAAAGGTTATAAGGCTAAGAGCTGCCCAAAGGTACTTCTAAGGTGACTGACATCAGCAGGACTGCTAAATTAGAGCAATGGGAAGTGTACTGGGTGTGAACAGGCTCAAAATCCTTAACCTACACACACACACACAGACACACACACAGACACACACACACACACACACACACACACACACACACACACACACACACACACACACACACACACACACACACTTTTACATTTGGCAGGACTGAGATTAGAACCCTTACCTAACTAGTTATTTGTACTATAGTGTTATGCAATTATCACACGTGCCACAGAGCTTGTAGGGGTGAGTGCTGCCCAAAGGTACTTCTAAGGGGACTGACATCAGCAGGACTGTTAAAGTAGGGCCATGGGAAGTGTACTGGGTGTGAATGGGCACAAAATTGTTAACCTCCAAACACACACACCTTTATATTTGCCATGACTGAGATTAGAACCCCCTATCTCACTAGTTATTTACACTATAGTATTACCCAATTATCACATGCACCACAGAACTTGTAGGGCTGAGGGCTGCCTAAAGGTACTTCTAAGGTAACTGAAATCAGCAGGACTGCTAAAGTAGGCCAATGGGAAATGTACTAGGAGGAACAGGTTCAAGATCTTTAACCTACAAACACACACACTTTTACATTTACCAGGACTGAGGTTAGAACCCCTATCTAACTAGTTATTTGTACTATAGTGTTATGCAACTATCACATGTGTGACAGAGCTTATAAGGCTGAGGGCTGCCCAAAGGTACTTCTAAGGTGACTGACATCAGCAAGACTGCCAAAGTAGGGCAATGGGAAGTGTACTGGGTGTGACACACACACACACACACACACACACACACACACACACACACACACACACACACACACACACACACCTTTACATTTGCCAGGACTGAGTAGAACCCCTACCCAATTAGTTATTTGTACTACAGTATTACACAATTATCGCATGCCTCACAGAACTTATAGGGCTGAGGGATGCCCAAAGGTACTTCTAAGGTGACTGACATCAGCAGGACTGCTAAAGTAGGGCAAGGGGAAGTGTACTGAGTGTGAATGGGCTCAAAACCTTTAACTTCCAAACACACACACTTTTACATTTGTCAGGACTGAGATTAGAATCCCTACCTAGCTAGTTATTTGCACTATAGCATTACTCAATTATCGCACATGCCACAGAGCTTATAGGGCTGAGGGCTGCCCAAAGGTACTTCTATGGTGATTGACATCAGCAGGACTTCTAAAGTAGGGCAATGGGAAGTGTACTGAGTGTGAATGGGCTCAAAACCTTTAACCTACAGACACACACACACACAAGCACACACACTTTTACATTTGCCATGACTAAGATTAGAACTCCTTCCTAAATAGTTATTTGTACTATAGTGTTATGCACTTATTGTACACACCACAGAGCTTATAGGGTAAATGCCAGTCGAACAGTACTTCTACAATGAATGACATCAGCAGATCTTGTAAAGTAGGGCAAAAGAAGGTATACTGTGTGGAAATGGACTAAAACACTTATGCCTACGCACACACACACACCCACACTACCCCACACACAACCAATGTTACATACGCCAGAACTGTGATTAGAATCCCTACCTATTTAGTTATTGGCATGAGAGCATTACACAGTTGTCACATGCATTATGGAGCTTACAGGACTGAAGCCACTCCAAAGGTACTTCTTAAGTGAATGACACTGGCAGATGTTGTAAAGTAGGGCAATGGGAAGTGTACTGGGTTGGTTAGGCATCATAATACTTAGACCTACAGACACACACACACACACACACACACACACACACACACACACACACACACACACACACACACACACAAAGGTAGGTGATGTGATATTCCAACCCCCACCTCAGCACCATCAAACAACGAATTTCATCTTCATGCTGGCACTTACCAGTTTTTACGACTGGTATGCCACTGTTGACAATAAGACATCAGTCTATACCATTCAGGGTATCCCTGTGTATGACTCACTGCCTGTGTATGTCTCCCTGTGTGTCTCACTCTATCACTGTCTGTCCCTCTCTTTCCCATGTCTATGTGTGTGTAAGCTTGACATATTGTAATATGTTGCCCATATATATGTGTGTGTGTGTGTGTGTATCACACAACAGATGCAGATATACCACATATGTGCCAACTACAGCTGGCTGTGGGTGATCCTGTCTGATGTGTGTGTGTGTGTCTGGAGACAGTTAGGTTTACATAGCTGTGTGTATGCAAAGACATTTGCACAATACAGAGATATATAATCCATTGTGGTTTCAGACATGGGCTTCACTTCTCTAAGTGTAGGAGCATGCTCAGTATGACCTTCTATGGTAAATGTGGGGGTCCATTTCAGGGATAGTTGTACTGTAGTCCAGGGTGTTGTACGCTACAGCCATACCTTGCAACCTGTTTGTGCAAGATATCTGGAGATAGGCTGCCAGTATGGGGAAACAATGGGCCAAACATAGGGAGTACTGTAACTATTGCTGTTATCAGTGTATGACTTGCTTGAGTGACAGGGTTTGTTTTAACAAACATTTTCTGACATTTGTAATGTTTGACACTGTACTGTATTGTGTCATTACCTACTGACATATATAATCAGACCATCACAGTTATTTACCAGAGAAATACAAGATGGATGATGCACAGACCTATATTGTAAGGTAAATGCTAGACATTCTTGCACAATCCGGCCAGTTTGGAGGTGTGGCTACAGCCGATTGAATGATGAAGCTGTGCAAAAGGTCCAGCACCTTGGTGATATGCTGGCTGGGGATCTCCTGGTTATGCGGTATTCTTCTTACCTAACAGATCGTATCCTGGTATGGCCATATCTGTCAACTGTACAGATTCTCACAGATTAACCAGATGCATGCCTCATATATCTGGTCGGTTTCCATTAACATTGTGGTTTTCTAGCACATTTTGTTGCAAATCACTCAGGGTTGCAGTCAGGGAATACTGACGGAACATTTGAGTTTCAGACTTCACACCCTTCATGACATCCATGCTACTACACCCCCTCTGTTATTTTATCAACTGTTTAATATTATGAGAGCAATATTTCAAATGTGTCCCTATAGTTAGGCCTTTATACCACCATGTATGGCTTTGCCCAGATTTCTTCCTCTACGAGGTTGAGAAGTGTGCTACTAGCATTTAGCGGCATGGCCTTGCATTGGCATTTTGTTGACTGTGTTATGTTGGTAGTATGGACCCCATGACATTCCCTACAAAGGTACTATGGGTGAGGCATGGGCCCTTGCCACAGGCCTGTAGGCCATGTGAGACTGCTGCAGGCCATCTGTATTGAGGCAGTATGTTCTGTCAGTCATATGTTCCCAGGCTGTCAGGCAGTGGACCCCTCTGGGGTGACAAAGGTAAGTGACAGACTGCACTGCTGTGGTACTAGGCACCATACCTTTCTACATATGTGAGCCAGACATCTAGACAAAGCCATGAGTAATTGGGTGACAAAGGCCTAAATATACAGACCATTGTAACTACTGGCCTTGCAAACCTGGAAGGGTGATACAATAACAGATTTTGCATTAAGATGCATTTTTCTATAGGGTATGAGACACAACAATCCATCAATATTTTCTGACTTTAGACCTTTGTGGTTTGCCAATGATTTGCCAGATAACCACTTTTTCAGAATAAAGACACCGCAGATATGATGCAAACCTGTCTACATTCTGCAAAAGGTCTGTACACTTGTGAGGTATGGTAGGCATTATGTAGGTTACTGCAACCTGTGTACTGTTCATATGTGTGGCCCCCTGTACGTGACCTGTCCAGCTTCCCAGCAGTAATGGATATTGATATCTGGACAGTGTGTACATCTCTCACTGTAAGTGTAGCTGACATGCAAACTAGATAGCACTACATTTCATGGAACATGGCCCTGTCTACCACAGTACTGCACCTAGGCCAGTAGGACACAACAGCCATGAGAAGTTGCTGGCCACATCCTGACAAGTATTCCCCTACACATATGCATAGCTCATTGACCCCTGCATATTGTGGACATGCAACAAGTTATCATGTTGATTGTGAGAGCTCTGGCAATGTGTGCTCTGCTTCTATTACCCTACAAACGTACATGTTACTGCATTTCTATGTGAATATGGGTGTGGGGGGCACACCTGTCAACAGTACACATCTGTATGGACTGTGCCGATATTTGACTTTAAATTTTGGTTGTATTTAGCATAGTATTGTGCCCTGACTTGGAGAATAGAGGCATATCACTAGAGACCACAGGTTAGATTGTAATGCCATACAATTGAGTTTCAGACTTCTTACCCTTCAGAGTGTCTTACTGCAACTGCAAGGCCTGCTGTGATATCACTGTGTGTGTAAGTCTGTAGGGGGGGTATTCTATCATTGGTGCTATGTGTATGCCTTTGCTAGGCATTCCTTTATGGTTTTCCATGACTTACTTGCTGTGTGAGTCTAAGAGTGAGTATGGGATCCACACAGTGACATCCATGCATGTGCCCTATGACCCCCTTAGTTGGCCCCCCACGTATACTCCAGTGGGATTTGTCACCTTAAATGATACTGCATAGTGTGGGGAAGCCAGTATTGTGTAGACATTCCCAGGTGTCCCACATAACTGTCAGTTGTCTGCTGCCCTCCCAGTAGGCCACCTCATTCCCTTGCATGCATGCAGCATTTCCATAGATATACTACCAAAACATAGTAATCCATTCATTTATTGTTAAGAAGACTGACTTACCTTGTGTCTGCAGCAGTTGTGAGGACAGTGCTTGAGGGCTTCCTATGTTGGATGCACAGAGTACACTGCTTATACATGGTATGTTACAGGCAATGTGATGTGAGTGTCATCCATTTTTCTGTGTGTGTGAGTCAGAAAGAGGTGTCAGTCCCTGGGTCCCTACAGTGTCAGTGTGTGTGCTATGCATTGCCTCTTTGCCAAGGCCTGGGCATACTGGGTATGCCTCTGTCTGCCTATGTGAGCAGGCTCAGGGGCTTCATCTTCTGAGTCCCTCTGTGCCTGTGGGGACTTTGGCAATGGATGAAGGCTGTGTGGCCCTTCCCCATGCTGTTCCTGCTGCAGCTGTTCCTGCCAGATCATATTGTGTAGCATGGCACATACTATGAACATGTGTGCACATGTGGCTGGAGAGAATTGCAAGGCTCCACCAGATATGTCAAGGCAATGGAACCATAACTTGAGCATCCCAAACACATGCTCTATTATGGTCCTGGTTTGTGTGTGTGCCTCATTATGGCAATCTTGAGTGGGTGTGTGTGTGCATTTCTGATGGGTGTCATCATCCACAGCTCCAGTGCATAGCCAGCATCCCCCACCAGATGGCCATACATGATGTCCCCACTGGCAAATGCCTGGTACAACTGTGATGAATGCCAGATGTGGGAGTTGTGATAGCTTCCAGGGCTTCTAGCACACACATTCATAATAATGCCCTGGGCATTGCACATGACCTGGCAGTTAATATAGGGGATGCCCTTACACTTTATGCAGACCCTTCCCTGTTCACTGGGTGGTGCTTTGATGTGGATGTGTGTGTGCAGTCTATCGCGCCCAGTATGTCCGGGTATTCTGCTACATGGTAGAAGAGATGCATATTGCTGGTCATCTCCTCACAGATGTTGGGGAATTAAATGTGTTCACCGGCATGTGGTAGGATGGCAAATAGGAACTGGTGGAGTATCATGGATGCGTATGGCTGTGAGATCCCCATGATGTCCCCAGTTGGTCTTTGGAAAGTACCTGTAGCTATTATTCTTAAGGCTAAACATACCTTGGTATCCACTGGGATGGGTTCTGCTCTATTGGCTCTGGGTCTGTGTTGAGGCTGGCACAGCTTGATGATTTGCTTCAGTATGTCTCTATCCACCTTGTAGTGCTGTATCTCCAGATCATGTAGCCCCTGGTAAGTTACCCTGGGTCTGAACACTCTAACCCTCCTCCTTGGTCTGTGGCAGTTTTCAGCATTATCCTCCTCACCACCCTCAGCCTCTAGCACATACTGATGGATCAAAGCAATGGCAGCCCGGTTCAAATTCCCCTACATGTGTACACCAATGGTGCAGAGTTTGTGGGGAAAAAACAGACTGTAAGGTGTTTGCATAGTTTATACTGTTGTGCTGCAGATGCTGCCTGTATGATTGCCTGACTAAGTTGCATTCCACCTGCTAGCTATGTTATTTGTACTTGATTGCTTTTATTCTGCTATTTTCCTTTTTTTTCTTTTCCTCTACTTCCCATTTCCACCCTTTTCAAGCCCCGGTGCCCAAATGCAAATAGTCTTGCTATTTCTGTTTTTTTTTTATTTTGTTTGTTTTGTTTTAGACCCAGTGCGTGCTGTGCAAACCCATTTAGCTAATGTAAACACCATGAAATGGCCCTCCCTGGACATGAACACACCCTTCATTTCATGGAATAAGCCAATACAGCCTCAGACACTAACCCTTGCTTAGCTGTGCTTAGGTAATCTTATCTGGGAGCCATGGAGATCCAATGTGCTTACACCAAGAATGACACACCCCCTTTTCATGTGTGTTGCTCCTCCTCCATCACTGCCTTATAGCACCTACATGGTTAGGTGCAGTTTGGCACTTAGATTCTTTTTATGATTCAGTAAATTTCCCTCATTAGCATACCTCACTGCCTTAATCCCTAATTACTGCACTACACCAGAGTCTTTCCCCTTGGCAACCACTATTCCCTAATATTGTTTTGATTCTGCATGCCATAGACTATAAGGGAAATATGCAGATTTCCCTTAAAATTATGTTTTCACATTTTTTTTCATTTTTGGCACGATCATGTTTGTGTGCAGCTGCCCTATGCTTAAATGGCTGAGATCAGCCAAAAAAAAATTAACTTTTATTTTTATAAAATTTAAACACTTTTACATGCCAATGGCCATATATTTGCCCATTGGAATGCCTAAAGATTATAATACATGCTTTTATTTGAGTTGTCATGCCTCCATTTTGATTTTTGCAGAAATGTATTTGGTTAATAGCCGAATACATTTCTGCAGGTAACACTATTCCTGCATGGATGCCTGCCTGCTTCCTGAATTACTAATTCACCTAATTTGCATGATTTTCACCAGCAAATCAGGTAATTAGCATTATTCAGTGGTGTCCATGCAAGAATAGTTCTACCAAGCTCGTGCATGTCCCCAGGCTTGTTTACTAGATCTCCTGGTGGCCATATTCCTTGCAGGAGTGGATGCACTATTTTTACACTCCGTGTAAGCTTTATTGAATCCCGGGGATTCAGTTAACTTTTCATCTTAATAATGTCATAGTTATGCTCATATATCCTCTTTCCAGGGGTGGCTCTTGATATAGAACTGCAGCCCCCCACATGTAGAAAGAAAACAAACAAACAGAAACCTAGAAAGAAAGAAAATAAAAAAATCCTGAGTCCCAGAACTCCGTGCATGTGTGCACGCAGTTCCTGGAACTCAGAACTCAAACTCCAAACAGCAGTCCAGATAGGGTGAAAGGAATCTCTGCACTGCAGATGCCCAGAAGTCTGGGCAGTGATGTCGTCACAGAACAGAGGAACTCTGGACTGCATGATCTGCAGGCTGGACCAGTTAGGAGGAGAGTTGAGCTCTCCGAACCAATTAGAAGGAGAGTTGAGTTCTCATGGACCAGTGAGGAGTTCTCACAAACACTATTCGGGAGGGGGGTTGACTTCTCGCAAGAAACACTAATGGTGATATTATTAGGAGGAGAGTTGAGTTCTTGTGGACCAGTCAGGAGTTCTCGGCTGGAAGGAGCACTACTCTTCATTCAGGTAAGTGTGTGTGTGTGTGTGTGTGTGTGTGTGTGTGTGTGTGTGTGTGTGTGTGTGTGTGTGTGTGTGTGTGTGTGTGTGTTTGTGTGTGTAAAACTGCGGAGTCTTTATAGCAGAACTGTGTGTGTATGTCTTTATAGCAGCTGCAGAATGGAACTGTAGAGTCTCTTTATAGCAAAACTTTTATGGCTTAACTTGAACAGAGCCATGGAGTCTTGTGTGTATGTCTTTACATCAGAACAGAATTGCAGTGTCTTTATAGCAGAAACAAAAAAATGATACCGAAACCGGTAAACCAGAAGTAATAAACAGACTGGTTTACCGGTTTCGGCATCATCTTTTTATATTTGGGTTTTGTGGTCTTTTTGGCCATTGCTTGCACTTACTCTTTATAGCAGAAAATGTTATGGCTTGACTCGAATGGAGCCGCAGAGGTTTTAATTTGTGTGTGTGTAAAATGCCCCGGCTACATGTGGCTAGACTCGAACCCTGAGCCTTGGGAAGAAGGTAGCTACAGCTTAGCTTCCCTAGTACCCACCATCACTTATGAAGTTTTGTTCTGTTCCTTATAATGTCTGTGATTTTCAGTATTTTAGGCTCTCTACCCACCACCACTTGTGAAATTTTGTTCTGTAACTTCTGTTCCTCATAATGTCTGATTTTCAGGATTTTAGGTTCCCTACCCACCACCACTTGTGAAATTTTGTTCTGTAACTTCTGTTCCTCATAATGTCTGATTTTCAGGATTTTAGGTTCCCTACCCACCACCACTTGTGAAATTTTGTTCTGTAACTTCTGTTCCTCATAATGTCTGTGGTTTTCAGGACTTTGAATTCACTAAATAATGACAGGCATTTGAATTTCAGACTTCATATTCTTCAGAAAGTACATGGTAACACAAAACCTTTTATTCTGACAATTTTCTGTTTATATGATCAATATTTGAAAATTGTCCCTATTTTTGGGGCTGTATAGTGGCTTTGTCCAGGTTTTTTTGTGCTAAGAGGATGACAGCTATGGTGGGAACTGAATTCAATGAATATGTTTGGGGGCTGTATTCCCCCATTATTGTCTTTGTCTAGGTGTTTTATGCTGAGGTTGAAAGCTGTGGAAAGAACTGAATTCACATTTAAGTTATGAAACAGCTCATTTGGTATAGTGTTATGTTTCTCTGACTGTAGTGCATAGGGTCCTGTGTTCAAGGTTTGGCAGTGAAATGCATGGTGATAATGCAACGTTTTATTCTAGCAATTTTCCAAGATTATACAAGCAATGTTTAAAATATGTCCCTAGTTTTTGGGCTTTTGTCACCCTAATAAATTTTGGCTTTTTCCAAATTTCTTGTGTTTCATAGTTGACAGATACAGTTGAATGGATTTTCAAGGAGCTGAGAGCTTGAAGAAAAGTTTAGTGCTGCTTATACTGAAGTGGTTTGTATTGTTAATAGCACAACAGGTAGTGTACTTGCTTTTGATGCAGAAGGCTGTGGGTTCTACTCCCACAGTATATAGATGCATTGCTGATACTGTACTGTGTTGTACTTTTAAAGGGGGTAGATGCTGCAGTCCTGAGAATGTTCTCTTTGGTAGAGATACCTAATAACGATGAACCTGTTATCAGTTTGCCATCCATTCCCTATTGCAATATTACTAGCTTATCATTTTGTTTATTGTAACATAGGCAATTTATTCCTGAAGGGCAGCAGGCACTTTATTTGTATATGAAGCAATGAAATATAAAGTTGTTTACTGGCGGCAAGCTCTTCATTTGGTTACAGATCTCTTTAATGTGGAATTATTTAGATGACTTTTACTTCTGCAGAGATTGTGCATATTTACCGATACTGGTGGATTGTAGAAGTTTGAGTAGACTTTTCTGATGGAAATGTTCTGAACTGGGCAGTTTTGTCATTATTGGTGCATGCATTTTGTTTCATTGTTTACTGGAAAAATGTTTAAAACAATAGATATAAAAATGCCCTCTTAACAACTGCACTGTATATAAAAGGAATATAATTTAATACAATCAGGAAGGTGTATCAAAGAACACATGCATGTTTCCTGTGCAAGGGGCCTATGATTTGAAAATAGCCCAAAGTTAATCTTTGGGTAGATGTATTTTCTTTGAATGTGGGTTTCAAAGCTGTTTCAATGAATGTGAGTTTCAAGGGTAGAGAAGTTTTAATGCTAAGTCTATTTTCATTGTGAGACTGCATTGCTTTATTTAGCAGATGTCTGTTGTTAGTGTAAAATAAAACTTTTAAATGAAAATCAAATCATTGTAGAAGTAAAGCAGTATGCACAATATAGTGTTTATGGCAAATGGGGTGAAATAGCCAAGTAATGGGACATTGGAATAGCTGCAGAAGGGAGGCCCCATTCCATCATGATTTTGTGAGGGGGGAAATGTGGCAAACTCAGACAGCCCTGGCTGAACTATATCTCTCAACTATCCAGATTTTTGCAGAATGAATAGATTTTTGCTTCTTATTTTTGGTTTGTTCCTCCTAAAATGTGTGGTTTTCTGGCAAATCATTTAGGAATGAAGTCACTAAATAATGACAGACATTGAGTTTCAGACCCTACTATTCTATTATCTTTCTAAGTTCATAAGAGCTATATTTAAAAATTGTCCTTATTTTTGGGCCTTTGTCCCACTTCTGTTTATGCCTTTGTCCATATTTCTTGCTCTGAGGCTGAGAGGTATGACAAATGTGTCAAGGCCATCACCGTCAGCCAAAAATACTTCAAATTGTGACATACTAGTTGCACCCCGCTCCCCCATGTAGTGACTCTGGATGTGTTCAAGCTAGGCAAGGAGCAGTTATGCAGTATAAGTGTACAGAGTATCCCACCATCCATGGTAGACACAAGTACTACAGTGGCTTTTTATCTGTCCTTGATTTTGCAGAATGTTTTGGTTTTTTGTCATTTTTATACTGTTGATTTATGCTTCTTCTTATTCAGAAAATGCATGACGTTGCAATACCTGTTGCTCTGTGTTTAAGTATCAATGCTTTAATGACCATCAGGTAAGCTTGTCTGAGACTGTAAGATGCAAGTAAACTTTTATAAGCATACTATTAAAGAATTGCCAACATTGAAAACCTTTTTGTTGTTGCCAAGCAGAGAATACTTACATAACTAGATAGCGTATAAGCCTTAGGTATTGAAATGCATATGACAGTATTTGTACTAAACGACAGGATTACAGTATTTTCAGAAGCTCTTTACATTTGTTGTAGACTTGCAATCATCTTTGCAGGCTTTTACCCGTAAACCAAACAGAATGCCAATCTATCATGTGGGGTCCATAACCTGTGCAGTAATCCTTTAAGCAATTTATCTTGAGCTTGTTTGTTGTTCATTTTTTTACTTTGATCATGTTTTCCCCATGAAATAAGTAGATAGTTGTTATCAGGCAGCAGGTCTTTTTTGGATAAGAAATATTTTTGCAAGTGGTGGTATCACAGAGATTGCTACTTTCAGCATGTTACTTGGGACTTTTGTAAAGCTGAATATAAATTATAATTAGAACTGCAGTGCAAGGAGAAGTGGTTTGAGTTAAATGCTGCTTGTTTTTTATACTTGATGTTGACTGGCATTCCAGTAATGTATTTGAAAAGTAATTTTTTTCATGTCTCACAACCTTTTTGTTTTCATCTAGATATTAAGTAAGCTGTCATGTAGCCAATGCATTGAAGTATTTGTTTTTCTTCTACACTTCATTTTGTCTTGATTGGACTATTATAATGACAGTTTGTCAGTGCCAGCCAGGGCACCGTATTATATTAAAGTCCCAGTGTTTGTGTTTTTTAGCATAGCTCCACCCCGTTCTAGTTTGTCACACCCCTTCACATTGGGCCCCACCCATTCAGCCGTCTCCTGCAGCCCCCCTTTGATTTAAAGTCACCAGCTGCCACTGCCTCTTTCTAAACTTTCTCTCCATCTTCCCTACATAAAAGGCTTGACAGGTGGCACAGTTAGCCATATATACCACTCCTTTGCTAAAACAGTTGCCATCCTGAGAGTAGATAACAATTTTAGCCTGTTTCATTAATGGAATAACTGGTTGTTAGAGGATATCTTTAGATTGATCATAACTGCCACATTTCCTAGTACCCCTTTTGTTTCTAATGTTACTCTTATTATACTCCAAGATGTTTTTTTGTATTGTATGCTTTCTTATATGTAAATAGAAGTCTAGGCTCCACAATCTCTATAAGGTGGTCATCGCTAGTTAAAATATCCCATGAGCATAACTATGACATTACAATAAACACCCTATTCAAACACTCTAATGTATGCACAGGTTTTAAACATTTCTTGTTTACTATTTTAGAAATAGTTACACCTAACCCAAGGGCAGGGGCATGGAAGGATCATCATGAGGTAAGGGAGTTCAACTGGCAAATTAAATTGGATGCCATATACCCACCAGGTATTAGTGGCAGTTTACCTCTAGTCCTGTGTTAAAACAAAGAACCAGTCAGTATTACTGAGTAATATTAAGATATTATCCAGTATAACCAGCTTGTATATATTTTTTTACTCCAAAAATGACTTTACATAAAACTGAATTTACAGTTGCACAGTTTTCATTCTATTTTACTCTGATTTATTTTATCAAGCAAGTGTTTTAACATGAAGTTTTAATATTTAAAATTAATGTTGTGTGTTACAGATTTTTAGGATATAGATAGTAAAAATTACATAATTTTATACCTTTATGGTTGGTTGCCTTATACCCTTAAGAAATTGTTAAAGTAGGATGTAATTGCTTTAATAATTTAATTATTTGATTGGTATTGTTATATAAAGCATTAGGGATATAGGAATTTTTATATTCTAATGAAGTCTTTCTTAAGACTAAAAACTAACTAAACATTTTTAAGCTTAAATACAAGATTTGGTGTCTGTGATTTGTGGTTGTCTAATTTACTGTAGTTCCTTTCTGGAGTTCGGGTTTGCTGACAGATGATTTTGGATTTGGATTTGTTTATAGCTTAAGCCAAGGACATTAATCTAGATATCCACTCTTGTAAAAACAAGGGAAATCATCAGCTAATTTAATTATAGGAAAATCAGTACAATTTTACACCCCACCCCCACTCCAGCAGCTCAAAATCATAACATTATATTAACTTAACTTTGTTTCTGTCCTACCTTTCTTCTTTCGGTTTGCTGTAAATACTATATTTCTTACAAATCAAAAATGGTACTTGTTTACTTAATATAGTTAACATATACAACCGTCACTGAAAAGCATCCCCTCGATATTTAAAATATACCTGACTACACACTCTACAAAATTGCTTTACAAAATTACATGTAGCTTATATCATTAAATGTTTTACAAAATTGCTATTAAGAATAATTGTTTTGATTACAATTACTTCTTCATTCCCTTAATTGCACTTCTAAACAACAATGACATACTATGGCATAGATACTTTGCAGTCTACCCACAAGTTTAACAAAGTCAATATCATGTCCAGTCTTTTCTCAGCCACTTTTTTTACAAAAGCCATATTTCACTATATGATTGATGCTTCATAGTCTTCCATTTATTCACTAATTTTAGTGTTTCTAGTCTTCTTCATGATCAGGTCGATCCCCAACACTAGAATCTGGTTTACCTCTAACATGCTCTAGATTCTTCTAGTCAATGCATTTTCTTCTTTTTCTGTATATCAAGCATTTTCCTTTGAAACAATGGAAAAGGTTTCACTGGCAAAGTCAGTCTATGAACTTTAGAGTCCCCTGCTACTTGCTGGTTTGCTTTTTGACGGATCCTTTTTTTTAATTTCTTTCTTAGCCTGTTCTGCATAAAAATATATTTGATCCCTCCAGGAAAAATAGTCTGAAGACAGCTGGAATCATCAGATTAAATCTCACACCTGTGTCTCAACAGTCCTTGATTGGTGGGATAAATTTGCTTCTCTTCTGCCTGATGTATAGTGAATAATCATTTTCCACAAACACTTGTCTCCAGTTTTTAATAATTTTTCATTCTGCCACAGTTTTGTCAGGATCAGCACTTTCTGCTAGTATGATTGTATCTTTACTAATACAGGTCTTGGTTGCTTTCTCATTGCCAGGTTTGGATCATACACTCTATGTGCCCTTTCAATTAATAAATCCTGCTGTGGAACACCAGTCTTTTGTGCATTCATAAAATTAATACAGACATTCCCTTATAGTTTCTCTGGTACAATGGCAAATCACAAATTTTTCTCTGCATGGTGTCTTCTAACTGTACTTTTTTTTTAAAAAAAAGTTCCTTTTGCAAATCCTCATACTCAGCCAATCTTTTCTTCATTTCAGCTTCTGATTTTTGTAGTTTTTGGATTCATTGCATTGATAGTTAAAGTTTCATCATTTTTTTAGCCATTTATTTTGGTTGATATATTTCTTCAGTGTTTCATTTATTTTAATCACCTCTGAGTATAATTGATTTATTTTTTCCTCTAAATTACCGGAAGCCATCTCTTGAACTAAACTATAATCTTGAACTGATTTTTGCTGAACATCTGCAGGATTCTTCAAAGTCAGTGTTTTCTTTTCACCTTTTCTTGTTGAGTTTCTTTCAGGTTCTATTCTTTGCTGGCTTCAAGGCAGTAACTTTACTAGCCAGTAATTGAATTTTACCCAGAAAAGCAATTTCATTGGTTCCCTTTTCAAAGTTTCTTTTTTCACTCTGGGAGAGCTAAAATTAATTTGTCAGTCATTGTGCAGCCATCTTAGAAAGCCCTACAAGACTGATCACTGTGCTGAGAATCACTAAGGGTGAAAACCTCAGTGGTACAGTAGTCTTTGAAGTGGAAAGACAAAGCATGATATGGGAATCTTCTGAGATGAAGCTTCCATGTCATGCTAAGTCTTTATGAGTCCCTAGGAATGTCTTCTTTGTTAAACAGTAGAGTTACATCTGCCATAACATCTGCATCTTGCAGTACTTCAACACCAGTTACTACTCTTTCTTTATTTGTCATGTCACTGTTGGCTGCACCCTACACTGCATTAGGTGAACTTACTTTATTAATTAGTTCTCAAATGAAAAAAGGGCCATAGGCTCAGTGGGATTTAAAAAGAAAATAAAATGGCTTTAAATAAAATGTGAACATATGGTATATGAGTGCAATAAAATTTCACAACTATGACTGAACAAAGCATTATTCCCATGTACACTCTATACATTACTGATATGTTCTTCTGTACTACAGAACTGAGGTATGATTTATGTTTTTACATTCTTCATATGTTATTAACACCAACAGAATGTGATATCTTATTAATGAATGTGTCATAAATTATATACATTTAATCCATCCATTCATTACACACACACACACACACACACACACACACACACACACACACACACACACACACACACACACACACACACACACACACACACACACACACACACACACACACACACACGCACACACACAGTTGGGGCAATTTGAAGCATGACCAATTCACCTACCCCTATGTTAAGATGGATGTCATTCACAGTATCAACTATCTGTAGTTCATTGTCAGAGTGAACATTGAGTGTTTGTGTGATTAGTTGTGGGTTAGGGTTACACTAAGTGCTAAGTAAGAGGATATACTTAATATTGCACAAGTGTGCTGCTGCATGTCATTATGTCTGAATGCCTTGTGTAATGGCAGTGTTACAGAAAGGGGATTTCTAAGGTAAAATGTAGGGTTGCAGTTAGTGGCAGAGGCAGGGTTAGAGTTTGCTTCCATCATCTAGGTTAGGTCCTGCCCCTAACTGCCAACACTGTACTTTACCTTAGAAAAATCACAAAGATATACATCTGGAGGATTTCTCCCCGGGCATCTACTGAAAATTGGCTTAATTCCAAGTCGGACTTTCCCAGTCAACAAGTGTTAAATAAATAAATAAACACTTTTTGTAACACTAGAACTATTTGGTCAAAGTATGTCTGACTTTAGTCATAGGATTTTTTATAGGATCACAAAAGGAAGCAGTTTATTTTCTTTTGCAATCCTTTTTCTTTCAATTTCGTGGATTTTTTAATGTTGATTTTCAAAATGCTGGCCTGATTACATGTGTTTTGATGACTGTGCATTGCAATAAGTCAATATATACACATCTTGGGTATAGAAGAAAACCTGAGATCCCCACATAATCCCACATAAACCAGTGAATACATGTCATTAACTAATTTTGCTTATTTTCATAGAGATGAATTATATTAAAAATTGCTAACTGATAACTATGCAAAGCAAGTGTAGTGTATCACAATGCCATTTGATCATAAGCTTTAAGATGAAAGAATCTGTTACCCATCACTACTAACATTAGTTACACAAAGACTAGCTCAGGTGAAGCAAGACAAAGACTAGCTCAGGTGAAGCAAGACCTCAGTTTTATGGTGACCTCCATTTCTGTACAATGTAAACACAACAATAAAGATAAAATTAACTCAATAAATAAAAAAATGAAATAAAATTAGATCCAGCATCCTTGTGAGGAATCCAGACAGGTGTATGAGACTACTTTCAGTGAGTTCTGATTATGAGAAGTAAAAATCACAGAAACCACTTTCAGCACTTATATTTTTTCCCACCACTGTGTGACCATAGAGTTGTTTATCTATCTATCATCTATCTATCTATCTATCTATCTATCTATCTATCTATCTATCTATCTAATCTGTTCTCCAAATGAAAGGACAATTTTTGTTTGGATTCACTGGAAGTCATTTTCAGTGGTTTTGTTTCATATAAATGTGCATTTACTGAAATTGCCTTCAGTGAGATAACATTAATCCCCTCTGAGGTTAGTTTGGTGCAGAAAGTTAGTTGCTGTGTTCCCTGTTTTGGAAGCCAGAAAGCCACCATCTATTTAAATGTAACCTTTAGTTGTCTTTTTTATGTAGGCTTTACAACTGTTTATCCTTATAGTTAAATTAGACTGACTCATTTTGTACATTATTTTACAGTTCATGGATTCTAGCTTTATATTGATTCTGAGATGGTGTACCTATTCTCATTTGTTTGACAAGAGGCTGACACAGCCAGCATGCATGGTCATATTTCATTATTTTTCCAGTTTCAAGGCAATGCATCTTGCTCCTCCTGTGCTTTTTAAAATTACTTAATATAATATGACACAGTCACATTCTGTCACTACTATACAATTACAGCTTACACCTCCAGTTCCCTGCTATATAGCATGTGCTTGAAGGTTATACAACAGCTGAAAGACTCACATTTCCATTGCCACAAAATATAAAATTGTATTTTGTTTAATGGAGGATAATGCAAAGGAATATCACATTCCCTAAGCTGTGGTGACAACAGAGTTGATTATATTAGTAAATACAGAGCAGAGACCAAAGGCCTTGCATGGGAGATGTGTGGCACTTTGCCTTCCACAGAAACACCAGATTAACATTCCACTGTGAACTTTTTAGCAGTTATGATTGGGAGCCCAACTTGAGTCATGTCTAAATTGTAAACTTACCTTAAATTATATCATATTGGTATAGATATTTGGAAAAAAAAGTATCACTGCATGAATGAAAATTATGCAGCCTAATATGGGACATTTTATGTCAGCAGCATGAAAACTGTTTTCTTGCATCCTGTTTCTTCTCTTGCATTGACTATTGTGTGGTTTTGCTCTTTATGACCTCACTGCTACCTGAGCACAATATTCCAGTCCTTGTGCTCAAAGCAATAGAAGGTATCTGATAGCATTTTAAGGACTATATAGCTGCTTCCTCTAGAATCAAGCAGTTGCCTTTTTATGAGCTGAATTTAGCTAGAAATGTAAAAATGCAAAAATTGCTTAATTAAAATTTCAACCCTATGAAATATTTTAATACCTGTAGTTGTGTGGATCCCAGGTAATGTAGAAAAATAAGTCACCAGACAGGGACAACAGTTGAAAAGGTAAGAGATAGACTAGGAAAAAAAACTTTTGCTAAAAGACAGAATTATTTCTCATAATAAGCATTCTAAGGGTTTGATTTTCTCCCTTAGGAAGCTATCAGCTAAGCAGAAAGGAAACACTAGAAATAGCTTTGTCTTCACTTACAATATAAGGAGCTGTTCTGTCTGGCATGACTGGGGAAAAAATAATGAATTTCATAGTATTCCTCTCTAGACTGGCTTTTATGATGAAGCCATGCCAAGGAAATGTAACATACAATCACATAAGTTAAATGAGTTCATGTCAGCAGCCAAGTTCCTTGTTAGGAACAGAAATGTCACCCGGCCACCCATGGCTTGCAGTATGTGCCACGAGAGACCTCCAGAGTCAAGACTACACAAACTAGAAATGCCTCCAGGGGATAAGAAACATTTATATTTTTATAAATAGGTTATGACTCAATGAAATCAGTGAGGCTGAACATAATTTAATAAGGGAATTTTGACTAAACTATATTTTGAGGATGCTAGGGTATTAATGTATTTTTTTCACATATTACCCATCTCACCTTTCCTAGATATCAGAAATCTGTTGGCAATAATGAACACTGAGATATTCTTTAACAAATTTTAAACACTGCAGAGAAAGATGTACATGGCAACTGAAAGCCATCTGAAAAGACGTATTTCTTTTTATTAATTTTGCAAGTTAAGAAATCAGATGTAAGATAAGAAATCTAATGTAAAATAAGCATAATTTTGACCCTGTTCTGTTTTCTTTGCTCATAGGCTGCTTATATTACATTTAAGCACTGTTTATTGACTGATATAGTAAGAAAAGTACTGAATGTTTGTAGTTTTGTTTTTTCCTTTATCTTTTGTGCTAATGGTTAATGTCTCACATTAAAGGCAAATAGCATATGTAACGGATGCTTGCTAAATGGTATATAGTTTGAGTGTGTGTGTGTGTGTGTGTGTGTGTGTGTGTGTGTGTGTGTGTGTGTGTTTGTATGTTTATGTACCTGTAGATTTGCAGTTTAATGTTCATGTTTTTCTCATTCTGTGCACCATTCCCTCCTTCCATGAGAAGTCCGGCAATACCAGCATACCAACACTGAGTCCATCTTGTAGACCTATATTGCAAATAACAGAGGTGGTGGGCAAAAATATATATCTGCCAGAGATGGAGGATTATTAAGATATTTGGCCTCTTAATTCAGTGCAAAAATGTGAAGTAATGCAATGTGTTCATTATGTAGTGGAAGGAAGGGCAGAAACATTTTACAAGTGAAGCAAAAGTAGCAGCAGCAGCCAGATTAGAAAGGGATGCTAACTGGTTTACTTAAGGAGACAAGTAACATGTTTTAGGCAAGAACAGGGGTATTACAATACAGAGAGAGCTATGTCCACAAATGAAAAGCAGAAGCTTGTTATTCTATTCCTCTTACAGACTGCTCATGAGATCCACCTAGTGAGTTTGAAAACGCAGGCTTTCAGGATACAAGTATTCAAGAATGCATAAAATAGAAACACGTGTTACTACAGATGCATAGGAGAATGAAAGTATAAGTTAAGCAAGTTCTGAGGCTTATCCAGTATATAAGGAAGTGAGCAAACCAATGTTCCTAACTTTACCTAGAATAAGACAGTGTGCCTAGCATTGCTTATTAACTTTTAGTGTTCATGATTTTACATCTTTACATCTTCCTGTTCCTTACCAATGATTATTTATTCTCTCAATAACATATATCATAATAATGTCATCTTTCGTACAGGAGTAAATCAAACTCACTCATAGATGAATCATCCTTCTTAGAGTACCAATGGAACCTTTAATGGAATAAATGACATATTTATGAAAACAGACTCTTAATATACCATAGATGATCCAAATATATTTGCTTAGAATACTAGTGCCAGTAAGATACACTTATACAGGCAAATTCAACAAAAAAACTTTTGGTTGAATCACAAAATTAATAAGATATGCTACTGAAAAAGAGGTATGACTTAGCTTTCAGAATTGCTGTACTTGTGCATGCAAGTTTAAATTAAGTAAAGTACAGAAACTACTTAAATTTTCTTATCAAACATTGCAGGTCTAATTATAGACTCAGTGTGGTCTCAAAGGTTATAAGCAATAATAACATATTACTCACTGAATAATATGTTGTAAGCAATAATAACATATTAGTCAACGAGTGTCTGACAATGCGCCACTTATAAATATACTGAAAACCATAGTATTGGATGACAACTGTCAAAATATCAAAATGTTGAAACTAGAAAATAATGAAATCAAAATACATGCAACAACAAATGTAATGCATACATATGCTCCATCTAAATTGAAATGAAGGTGAACATGGGTCCTGTGGGTGGCGGGGGAATTTAAATACTCTACATCTATGCTGCAGTAAGTACTTCGACTTTTGCATTTTCAACCTTCAGTAATTTGACGTACCAACACTTTTCATTTACTATTATGGCTTTCAGTTATGCATGTTCAGTAAATTGCCTGACACCCTTATTTTAGTACATCACAAAATTAAAAGGAAAATTGCGAAAATAATCTTTAATTGATAAATAATGATGTAATTACACATCCACAAAATATAGCAAATGTGCATGATGAAAATACTTGTGCAAATTCAGCAGTAAGCAAAGAAATATGTCAGACTGGAATACAGACAAGAGGGCGTCATCCCTTATATAACTACAGACATTATAATTGCTTTAAATAAATAGATAGATAAATAAATAAATGAAAATAACTTTTAAGACACACAATAAGAACATGAAATGTTAGATGGTGGTCATGTTCCTGACCTTTAGCAACAGGCTGCAGTGGTAACAATTCACAAAGTGAGAGGAGACACATCAGACCAAACTCAAGACCCTGACCAGTATTCTGTAAAGAATCACGGAGAAAAGCATAATGGATCTTATGCAAAATGATACAGGGGATCTACTTCTGTTAGGTATGGGGCAACATGAGTTTGATAAGAAGAGATCTTGCCTTGTGAAGCTTGTTACATTCCTCGGAGAGGTAACTGCAGCACTTGATGAAGAGAGCACAGTCTACACTGCCTAAATTGACAATATTCCACATGAAGGAATAACTGACAAATCAATAATACTAAATGTCAACTCATACATAAGTCAGTGGGCAAAACTCTGGTTAAGCAATATAGAACATAACAAGTCAAGGTAGGAGGCTGCCTGTCTACCACAACAACAGGTAGCAGTAGTGTCCTACAAGTCTTTCTAGTGGAGCTACTTCATTTTGGACTATTTTTCAGACTTAAGAGTTGGAAAATGGGTATAAATTAGAAAAAGTGCTAATGTTTCTAAACAGAGTAACATAATTACTTCAATAAAAGATGTTGAAGTTATTCTATGTAGTCTACAGAAATACATACCTGCTGCAACAATAATAGCCTCATCTCTTAAGTCAATAAATGCAGCATCATGGCATTCAACAAAATAGAAACAGAAAACATCATTAGAAAATAAATTGTCAAGTCATTTCAAAATAATACCATCATTAAAGATTTTGGGACATTTGTAGACAACAATTTAAAATTTGAACAATGTGTATGTCATATTTGTATGACATGCAGATATGGATATATAATATGCAGGTATGTTTGATAATTGCTGGCAATATCTGTTGATTTCTGGATAGTATAAATGCATGCCATGTGCTATCCATTATACAGTACTACTGAAATTTATGTCAGCCTTCTGCATTTGTGCTGTATGCACATAAAGTTTCCTTATCTCTGTGCATTAATATAGTGTACTCACCATTCTGTATGGTATTACAGAATGTTAACTGTATGTGGATTTTGTAATTCCCTATTTGGTCCTAGTAATGGTCACAAATTGTTTGAAAACTAAACCACTAACCCATACAACAAAATTAATAAATAAATGCATACTGATATAACTAAAGAAAACATGCAATGTGGCCCATTTAGTTCCAAAGTGAATGTCCGGTCATTCCAGCTAGATCACTGTATCATTCCATGCCTCACTAATTCAACGTATTACTGAAATCAGTAGTGCTTTCGCAGATTCTGAACACACCAGCTGAAAGAACTTGAGAAAGTACGATTCTTGGCATTTATCTGTCACATACTAATCCCTGACATTTTGTGTTATTTCTCTATATGCCCTCTCCCACTGGAAATCCCTCTGTGAGTCTGAATACTGTTCATACTGGTGTCATTGGGTCATTATACGTATATAACTTTTGCTAACACTACCAGTGTTGGGTGGACTTCACACTATTGCAGGACTGACCAAATCATCTTTCTTGCGACCTTGTCATGTGCTTTCTCTATATCTATGGATATTTTCCTGATCTCCACTTCTTCTCAAGCTATGTGTCTTATGGCAAAAATCAAGTTAATTGTACTTCATTCTGATCTGTAGCCAAAGTGCTGTTCTCCTATCTTACTTTTACTACTCTATACATTCATTTATTAGTCACCCTTTCCACCACCTTCATTCAGTATGACAGGAGATAGATACCTCTGTACTGGCTAAAGTTATGCATATCTACTTTGTTCTTCTACACTGCCACTAGAATGCTTATTTTACATCTGGGATATACCTCTCTCTTTCTCAATCTCTCTCTCTCTCAAACCCTCCCCCTCTCTCTCACCAAACTGAGATGAGTAACCTCAGTAACCATTTCTCCCCTAATCACTCCAACAACTTGACTATATTTGCTGTGATATCAGCTGAGCATATTTTTATGTCCCTTTGTCCTCAACTGCTATTTTAAGGAAACAGGCCTTACTGATTTTATCCATTTTTGTTTTCTAACTCTTTCATCCATAATACCTCCATAGTTTATTTCAAATAGGAAGAGAACTATTTACCAGCTGTCAAAATGAAGAAATACCAACAGCTATCAGTAAACCAACAAGAATGGTGCACAAACAGTATGCACTGGATCTTTTGGGAACTCCTGCACTTTGAATTCCTAGCTGTAACCTTTTCCAGATTGCTTAAAGTTCTTAAAAGAAAACAAAGTGAAAGGACAGTGGATAGATTTGCACTTATTAACATAATGAATGGATAAGAATCATCTTAATTACCGGTTCCCCTTTATAATCTCGAAATACTGAAAACTCAAATTTCAGTATCCCGAGATCATAAAGGCGAATTTTTAAAATAGCGAAAGTGCATAATTGTGAATTCAAATATCTCAAATTCGCGGTTATGGCTTTACGTTTCGTTACATCCGGTGTTTTCTGTGGATGGTGGATGGTTTTGTGTGTGGATTTAGGTGTGATTTAAGGTAAGTGAGTGTTTTGTAAGGGTTTTGGGTGGGAGTTTGAATATATGTGAGTGTGTTTGTAAGTTGTACGTATGGATTAGGGTAGGCAGGTGAAAATATGAGTGTGTAAGTGTTGAATGTGTTGGTGTTTGTATATGTGTGATGTGTGTGTCTGTGTGTCTCGGACTGTGGAATGTCTGGGTGTGAGTTTGCTGTCTTTTCCTGTTTATGTGATCTTAGAGTTAGTATATATAAGTAGGGGGGGGTGTGGGATGTGCAGGGCTTGCCCCCCTGCTTATATGTAGTGTAGGTATATTGATTTGTGTTGTGTTTATGTATGTAGTGTGGGTAGGATAGTGTATGTGTTGTGTGTGGTGTGTGTATGTTCACAATTATGTATTTTGCGGTTTTTGGGGTTTCAGGATTTTGAACATTCGCCTTTATGGTTTCGAGATACTGAAATTCAAGATTTCAGTATTTCAAGATTATTAATGGCGAATAGTTAATTACCTTTTGAGTTCCAAACAAATATCAGTTATTAACAGTTTTATTCTGAATCTGTTTAGGGTGAGGAAGGTTTATATGTTAACAGAATGCAGTAATACAATACTGTGGAAATAGGTCCTTTTTTTGTTGAAAGCAAAATATTAAATTTCATGCATTGTTCTTTGCTATAGTCTTAACTATCTGTTGAATATATTCTAATATCTGAAACACCCCTTTGAAAGGGGAAGAGGTTGTGTTTTGTCTAGTGCAGATGGTTGGATATGAAACGATCCATTAGAAAAGTGATCTGCCAAGCCTTTTTTATAAAAATATCCCTGAAGTGTCTTGCTCAGTAAGTTAAGTCTACAAGTTGCAAAGAATCTTCACCTTGTAGTTCTGGTTTTCTTTCCTGAGCTTCTACTTGAAAACTGGGGTGATTTTCAGCATGTTAATTAACTAGACAGTGATCTCTGTTTGCTCCTGAAAAGGAACATTTATGTAAAGTGGACTTACATGATATAAAAAGTCATGGCACACAAATGAGGCCTTCATTTCTTTTCCACCACTTTAATTTGAAAAAGTCATTGTTCCACTGTATTCGGCATTCATCAGACTTATCACTGAGTACAATGCACCCTTTGGTATGTACCTGACCAGGCATCTCCAACAAATGGAATGTCCACAGAGGCTCCTCACTAAAAGAATATGGGGTGTAAGTAATATGTCCTATGCAGACCGCCTCAAGGCCCTATCACTGTATTCTGTCTCCTACAGGATTTTGAGGGGAGATCTATGCCTGGCATACAGGGCATTATCAGAGCCCACTCTGACGGACATCCTTCATATCCACAAAACAAACAGTAGCAGAATTACCCTTTCTAAAGACTTAAACCTTGCCTGTGATATAAGTAGGACCTGGAGAGATAGGTATATATCCCAGAGACTACCCTGTCTATGAGACAGGGTCCCCATCCATGTGAAGCAGAGTTCCTCTCTAACCCAGTTCAAGTGCAACTTTGGACAATTGGATGGGAAAGTGGAAATTCATCCATGGTTTGGCACCTATGTCTCTAATGCAAACAGGTAACCTGCAACTGGTTCATCAACGAGGTCCATGATTACACATATCAAGGGTATCAGAACTTGTCAGAGATTTGGGATGCATGGCTAGGCTTAAAAAGGCCCTTGTGGTCATTAGCCTAGTAAACACCTATGGACCTATAAAAGCCTGCTTGCTATGTCTATTAAACACCTTTGTGGCATAGAAAGTGTACAATTATGAGCTATTTATGAAACACAATGATAGAAAGTTTCAGTGGAGGGCCACACAAAACTGTAAAGAGTGCAGTTAAATTTATAAACATTTGGTCAGACTAATGAATGGCTACACTAAATGCGGCTATTGTGTATGCATCACAGTGTGCCACAAACACAATAGCATACTATTTCACATTCAAGAAATACACTAATGGTAAATGCCAGAAATATACTAATGAAAGCATTAGCAGCTGAAATACATATTAACCAATCCAACATGGCAGAGCTATTCAGAACTTGGATTCAAAACCTAAAAAGCAATCATGTACACTTACTGAAGCTATTTGCCCTGAAATCCAAAACTTTTTGGATTACAGTTAGAAAATAAAAAGGTTAGGGGCTGCTGCTGCCGTCATTAACCTGTATGTGCAACAGCCTTTAATTCAAGGTGCTGCGGCTGGACTTTGGCCAAGAAGAAGAAGAAGGGTGTTTAGACCCTGTTTGACTTACCATGGACTGCATGATACAGAATTTGTAGAGAGGTACTGGGTGGACAGGGAAACTCTGAAGGAAATATGTAACCTCTGCCACCTTCACCTGATACCTTGGGGAATCATGGGGAATCCATCCCAGTGGTAGCAAAGGGATATGTAGCATTATATATATTAGCTACAGGCACAAAAGACCCAGAGGGAATATCTTGGGGGTGTCACAGGGCTCAATCTTTAGACATTACATCATTTTCTAAATGCAATACTACAACATGGAAATGAGCATATCTGTTTTCCATGCACCCTACAGGAGACAGCAAAGAACCATGTAGAAATGTTATCACTGAAGTTTGGGGGCAACAGATTGCATACATGTAGAAATAAATACTCCACCTGATGAACAAGGAAGGAGGTACATTAACAGGAAAGGAAACCACTCTGTAAAACATCAGGTTGTCTGTAATGCCCAATAAGTCCTCTACAATGTTTGTGCAGGTAACCCTGGAAGTTTTCATGACTCACACATATGACACACCTGTGAGCAGTACCCAAGGTTTGCTAGGGGTGACTTTCCACAACGACATCTAGTGAGGAATGCAGGTTATACTTTTGAACCTTGGTTCATGACACCCATGAGAAAGATACACATCCACACTAAAAAAGGATATGATGGCCATGCTCAAACTAGAAATATCATACAATGTGTATTCAGCTTACTCTAGACACATCAGTAGGCCCTCTGCAGTATGACCCAGCCACCTGTGCTGAAATACTGACAGTCTGTTCTATTTTGCCCAATATAATTCTCAGGAAACAGCGTAATCAAGGACAACTAGGGGAAGGATACAGTTCCCAGGACCAAACACAGGGCCAGCAGCTCCAGCAGATACAGAAGAGTCTGACGGAGGACCAACAGCCATAGATGCTGCCACCAGATGTAGGCATGCACAATATGCCGTGACTCTAGTTAAGAAGCAAAGGATAGCACACACACACTCTGACTATTTAAGTGAAAACTTAAGAGCCTAAGCACATACAAATATTAAAACTGATGCCTGCAAAATTGCACAGCCATTACGTAACCATGTAATGGCTGTGTTTCATTAACATCACACACAAAAAATCCCCATGGACACATCTTGTAGCTGCAGTATTAACAAGGTAATCCTGGAACCTGTATGAAAAAAAAGGGTTATATAACTGATTACTGTCATATGCAAATGCTTGTATGTCCCTAAGGTGGAATATGCCCCAGGTGTATAGTATTGTCAGTAATAGCTTATGACTAATGTTTGCAATACACAACTATTGATTTTGTCCAATACCATGCATCAAGCATTTCAGGTGACCACTGTATATAAATCAGTGAGCATGTAAATGGTAGCATCATTTGCACAAGTTTAATAATAAGCAATACTTAAACTTCTAGTTTAACTATATTACTAAGAATCCTAAAAGAAATACATTGAAGGTCAACAATTACATAAGCAATCATCCGCATCTTATTAAAAATGATGAATAAAAACATTTTTTCTGCAATCCATTTATATTAAAGGAAGCTTCTGAGTAAGCAAGCATTAGGTATCTACTCTGTGTATCACACATATATGCAACTCAATGTCACAAAGAAATGTGCAAGGGGTGGGCACAGTCATCATCACTTACACATGGTGGGGGACAGGAATGCAGTCCTTACACTAAAGAAGTAAGTTTGTGCAAGTAAAACAATAATTTATTCCTTGAGTATCCAGTTGTCATGGCCAGTAGGAAGATATGCATAGCAGTCAATAGTACTGCTTAGAGACCATGTGTGTGTGTGTGTGTGTGTGTGTGTGTGTGTGTGTGTGTGTGTGTGTGTGTATGTCTGCATGAATGCAATCAAGCACGGTACTAGCACTATGTCCAAACAGTTCTCGTGGTCAGGGACAATGTTACTGAACTGACTTGTCTACCATGAATACAAAGGGTGTGCTTACCATATGTAGGTAGTCATGCAAAAAGGAATCAGATGTGCCTACATATAAGTAGGGGAGTTGGAATGTGGATGATAAGCATCAGAAGCAAATGGCACAAAAAGCAGAAAACAATTTCCTTTACAGCTGCCGAATAAGACTCATCTCATACAAAATTTTACTCTCCAGTTGATTTCCCCACCGACCCCCCTCCTCTCCTTCTGTCTCTCTTTCAATGTCTCTTCTATCACACCATTATCTCTGTCTCTCTCTACATGTATATATATATATATATATATATATATATATATATATATATATATATATATATATATATATACACACAGACACACACACACACACACACACACACACATATATATATATATATATATATATATATATATATATATATATATATATATGTATATGGGTTCCCTTCATATGAACGAAAGTTCATATGAACGAAACCTGGAAGAATGGGACCATATGTTCATCACTTCAGAACACTGAAACCCCAGAAGCGTGAAATTTAAAATCCCGACATTACGGGATTGTGTTTAGTGCTTATGGTGTTCCGATGCCCGAAAGTATGTATGTGTAAGTGTGTGTTATGAGTGTGGTGTGTGTTTGTTTGGGAATGTAATGTGTGGGTGTGAGTGTGCCTTGTGTGTTTGCACGATCTCGGAGTTTGAATAATAAAGAAGGGGGGTATGGGGGGTGCAGGGGGGCTTGCCCCCCTGCCTATATGATTTGTAGTATTGTGTGTTAGGCACTTTGGGGTTGTTGTGTGTGCATGTGTGTGTTTGTGATGTTTGTGTTGGTGTTTCGCTGTTTTGGGTTTCATTGTTGTGAATGTTCGTTGTTGTGGGGTTTCGTTGATGTGGTCTCGTTGTTTTGGGTTTCGGTGAAGTAGGCTATTTTTGTAATGAAGTAGATTCATATATAGAGTTATGTAACTATTTGTTAGTTGAATATCCCCTAGTTCCAGCATTCAAGTGTCTTCCAAAGTTACATAAAGATCCACATAAACCACCAATGAGGCCTGTTGTGGCAGGAGGAGGATGGATTACGGAGCCAGCTTCCATTTATGTAGAAAATCACATCAAGAAAGAGCTGGAGAAAGCACCAGCAGTTCTGAAAAATACAAAAGCCTTCATAGAAAAGTTGGGTGAGTTTATAGATACCAAAAGAAATAAGAAAAAATACTTAATGGTATGCATGGACATTAAGAATTTATTTACCAGCATTCCCAACTGTTATGGTATGATGGCTATGAAGGAATTCCTCATGAACAAAGGCACATATGGTGAGAGACATATTGCCATCATCTGTGCACTTATGGAAATGATATTAAAGAACAATGTTTTCATCTTTGATGGCAAACTCTATATTCAGCTCTGTGGAGTCATGGGTACGCCTTGTACCAACAGCTATGCAAATTTAGAGTTGGCGCAATGGGAAGATCAAGTTATCCATCATGAGAACCCATGGAATGATAACATAAAGCTATATCAGAGGTTTGTTGATGACATATATATTTTGTGGGAAGGCAGTGTTATGGAACTGGAGGAATTTCATCAATATTTAGAAAACAGCACTAACT